>NW_022440741.1:305-6534 GCF_009761245.1 Sapajus apella
ATGCAGTGCAATGGCTCCATCTAGGCTCACTGCAACCTCTGCCTCCCAGGGTCAAGTGATTCTCCTGCCTCAGGCTCCTGAGTATCTGGGATTACAAGTACGCACCACCATGCCCAGCCAATATTTTGTATTTTTAGTAGAGATGGGGTTTTACCATGTTGGCTAGGCTGTTCTCAAACTGCCGGCCTCAAGTGATCCAACTGCCTTGGCCTCCCAAATTGTGGGATTACAGTTGTGAGTCACAGCACCTGGCCAAATTTGTTTATTTTTAACACAAAATAAAATAGTGATTCCAACCAAAAAGTAAATAAATAAAATGCACTCAAGAGATATGCTTAAAGAAAATTGGACACAGCAGAAGAGATTGATGAATGTTAAATAGGTCAGTAAAAAGAAAAAATCCTGCTAATGTGTGAGGAGAAGAAAAGGTGGAAACAGAGAAAAACAGTAAGAGAGAATTAGAACACAGTGAATAGTCAAACACATAACTGAAGTCTGAGAAGGAAAGGGGAGAAAGAGTGAAGTGAATGCAATACCGGCTGAGAATTTTCCAAAACCAATAAAGACATGAAGCCACAGATTCTGGAAGTTCTATAAACTCCAAACAGGATATGTGCAATAAAATCCACATGAAAGCAGTTGTCATTACATTTCTAAAACCCAAAGACAAAATATTAAAAGCAGCCAGGTCCCCTCTCTTTCACACACACATACCCCTTTGAAAGGAACAATTCACCTAATAGATGATTTGTCAACAAAAATGTTAAAAGCTAGTACAACATACTATGATTGACTTCATCTTTGGTGCACTAAAAGAAAATAGCTATTCACTAAATTCTGAATGCAGGGAAGATGCCCACTAAAAAGAAAACTGAGCAATTTTTGTTTCTATGTTAGTAGGTTAGTGCAAAAGTAATTGCAGTTTTTGCCATTGAAAGTAATGGAGTTAGGGCACAGTGGCTCATGCCTGTAATCTCAGCACTTTGGGAGGCTGAAACAGGTGGATCACTTGAGAGGTCAGGAGTGTGAGACCAGCCTGGCCCACATGGTGAGACCCTGTCTCTATTAAAAATGCAAAAGTTAGTCAGGCATCATGGTGGGTGCCTGTAATTCCAGCTATGTGGCAGGGTGAGGCAGAATAATTGCTTGAACTCAGGAGGTGGAGGTTGCCATGAGCTGAGATCACTCCAGCCTCACAACAGAGCAAGATTCCAAATTAAAAAAAAAAGAAAGAAAGAAAGAAAAAAAAAAAAAAAGTAATGGCAAAAACCTCAATTATGTTTGCACCAACATAATAAGTTATTGTCCCTCCCACTATTAACAATTAGAAACTAAACAAATGTACAAATTAAGTGTTTTCTGTAATTGAACAACAGATAGTACAGGGCTGTGGTCCATGTGAGAAGGGTACAAATTACATGTGTCCTGCAACTGCCCAGCTTTCTACCTGAAGATATTTTCAGTATCACTGTAGAGGAAAAGGAAGCCAAACAGAACAAAGTGGCCTCACTAAATTAAGGGATCAGAGTTCATGGAGGCTTAGGTAGCTACATTTTGGGGGACGGAGGACTGGAGAGGAGAAGGCTACACAGATAAAAAGGTAGCAATTTTTCATAAAGATTTCTTTAAGTTCCTAGTTGACAACTAAGATGTGCATTAAAAGACTAAAATACCATGCAGCTAAGTGGAGAGCAGTTAGTGGAGAGTTGTAAGTCAAACAATTTCTAGTTGTAAGAAAGAACTGGAACATAGGCAAGTTCTGATGATCCTGGGTGAGAAAACTCGTTCGACACCTGGGGAGTACAAGACAGTCTATAGATGGATGGCACATTCCTGGCAGCAGGAATAAACTAGTTCTAGAATAACAGCTATTGTAAGACTTCACCTAAGTTCCTTATAGATTCTGAATATTAGCCTTTTGATAGGTGCATGGTTTGCAAATATTTTCTCCAATTCTGTATGTTGTCTGTTTACTTTCTTAATTTCTTTCACTTTGCAGATGCTCTTTAGTTTAATTAGATCCCATTTGTTATTGTTATTATTGCTTTGGGCATCTTTGTTATGAAATGTTTGCAGGACCTACATCCACAGTGGTATCTTCTAGGTTTCCTTCAAGGGTTTTTATAGCCCCATCAACCCTTAGGTTTTAGGTTTAAGCCTTCAATCCATCTTAAGTTGATTTTTGCATATGGTGAAATGAAGGGGTCCAGTTTCAATCTTCTGCATTGGATAGCCAGTTATCCCAGCAACATTTATTGAAAAAGGAATCCTATGACTGTGAAAAGCAGTTTGGCAATCACTCAAAGAACTTAGAGCAGAACTAGCATTTTACTCAGCAATCCAGTGGGTATATTCCCAAAGGAATATGAACCTTTCTACCATAAAGTCCTATGCTTACATATGTCCATCACAGTACCATTCACAATAATAAAGACATGGACTCAACCTAAGTACCAGCAATGGTAGACTGGATTAAAAAATGCAGTACATATACACCATGAAATACCATGTAGCCATTCAAAAGAATGAGATCATGTCTTTTGCAGCAATATGGATAGAGCTGGTGGCCATTATCCTAAGCAATCTAATACAGAACAGAAAATCAAATACTGCATGTTCTCACTTATAAGTGGGAACTAAACACTGAGTACACATGGACAGAAAGAAGAGAGCAACAGGCACCAGGGCCTACCTGAGGATGGAGAGTGAGGATAATAAGACTACCTATCAGATACTATGTTCATTACCTTGGTGATGAAACAATCTGTAGAGTAAACCCCTGAAAGACTCAACTTACCTATATAATAATCCTGCACATGTGCCTCTGAAACAAAAGTAAAAGTTTAAAAAAAATTTTTTTTAAATACCAAGAATTTTCTAATCAGAAAAATTTTCTCTAAAATTAAAGGTGATGGCTAGGCAAAGTGGCTCTTGCCTATAGTCACAGCATTTTGGGAAGCCAAGTGGGTTAATCACCTGAAGTTAGGAGTTCAAGGCCAGCCTGAACAACATGATGAAACCCTGTCTCTACTAAAAGTACAAAAATTAGCTGGCCATGGTGGCAGGAATTTGAATTACCAACTGACATTAACAAGGTCACAGAATACAAGGTCAATGTCAACAATGAACAATTGAAAAATAAAATTTTAAAAACAGTCCCATTCAGGCTGGGTGTGGTGGTTCATGCCTGTGATCTCAGCATTTTGGGAGGCTGAGATGAGCGGATCATGAGGTCAGGAGTTCGAGACCAGCCTGGCCAACATGGTGAAACCTCGTCTCTACTAAAAACACAAAAATACCCAGGTGTGGTGGTGGGGTTCTATGATACCAGCTACTGGGGAGGCTGAGGCAGAAGAATTGCTTGAACCCAGTAATCCAAGATCATGCCACTGCACTCAAGCCTGGGCAACAGAGCGAGATTCTATCTTAAAAAACAACAACAACTCCCATTCACAATAATGTCAAAAACATAAAATATTAGGGATAAGTGTAAGTTCTGTATACTAAGAACCTCAAAACACTGCTGAGAGAGATTAAAGAAGACTAAAAATAAATCGAGTTAATATACCATGTTAATGGTTTGGAGGTTTAAAAATTTTAAGATGTGAATTGTGCCCAAATTGATCTACAGGTTCGTCAACCCAATCAGTATCCTAACAAGCTTTTTTGCAAAATTTGACAAGCTGGTTAAAAAATTTATATATATATATATATGCAAAGCACATAGAACAGCCAAAATTATTTCCGAAGGAGGAAGTTGGAAAGACTTTATTTTCAACTGACTTCAACACTTAACTATAAAGCTAATCAAGAGTTTGGTTTTGGCACAGGATAGATATATAGAGCAAAGAAACAGAATTGATTAGGAATAGACACACATGTGTGTGACCAATTGGTTTTTCACAAAGGTGCCAAATTAATTCAAATTAATTAATTCAACAAGGAGTCTTTTCATCCAATTGTGGTGGAAAAATTGGACCTTCACGTGGGAATAAGTGAACTTGGATACTTCATTTACTCTATATGCAAAGATTAACTGAGAATGGATGGTAGACCTAAAGCTAAAAGTTAAAGACATAAAACTGTTAAAGAAAACCCAGGAGAAAAATTTTAAGGACTTAGGAAAGCAAAAATTTCTTTCTTCTTTCTCTCTTTCTTTTCTTTTCTTTCTTTTTTTTTTTTTTTAAATTTCCCTTGAGTCAGGATCTCGCTGTGTCACCGAAGCTGGAGTGCAATGGCACAATCACAGCTCACTGCATCCTCCACCTCCTGGGCTCAAGCCATCCTCACACCTCAGCCCCTGATACGGCTGGGACAACAGTCTTGCACCACCATGCTCAGCTAATTTTTGTGTTTTTTATTATAGAGACAGAGTCTCATAATTTGCCCATGCTGGTCTCAAACTCCTGCGCTTAAGGGATCCATTCCTCTCAGCCTTCCAAAGTGCTGAGATTACAGGCATGAGCCACCATGCACAGACAAAAATTGCTGACTGAGGACACAAAAGGTACAAATTGGCTGGGAGGCTGAGGCCGGAGAATCACTTAAATCCAAGAGGCAAAGGTTGCAGTGAGGTGGGATTGTGCCAGTGTACTCCAGATGGGGCAACAGAGTGAGATCTGCTGCAAAAACAGCAAAAAAGGAAAGCATGAATCACAAAGGAAAAATTTGATCACTTTTGTTTCATGTAATTTTAAATCTTATGCTCCTGAAAAATTCATTTTTGAAAAAATAAATAGATGAGTCATAGGCAGGAAAAAATCAATCATAATACATATCCATGATTTCATTTTTATGAAATTCTGAACAGAAAAATCAAATCTATAGTGACAGAAAGTAAATCTGTGGATTCCTGGGGTGGAGTGGTTTACTCCAACAGAGTAAAAGGGAATAGGTTAGGTTGAAGGAACTGTTTAAGTCTTAATCATGATGATGGTTACAAAGGTTTACACAGTTTGCCAAAACTCATCAAAGGCTACATTTTAAATGGGTGCATTTTATTATATGCAAATTATCCTCAATAAAGTTGATTTGAAAAGAAAGAAAGGAAAGAAAGGAGAACGTTAAGCCTTAAAAAAACTTTTGATTGTACAAAAAGATGATAAATATTTAAGGTGATTGATTTGCTAGTTACCCTGATTTGATCATTACACATTATATATATATATATATATATATATATAAATATCACACTGTACACAATAAATATGCACAATTTTTGTGTGTTCATTTAAAATGATAATTTAGAAGTTAGATTAATGATTGTGGTTAAAATTTTGCAAAAAAAAAAGACTTGCTACAGTGAACTATTCAGACAGAAAAAATATGGTTTCCAATGGAGGAACAGAGATGGAAGAATAAGTAACACTGGAAATAGCAAATATGTATATATATCTCAATGATTATTCTATTTTAATCTAATAATAAATGTTAATAATATTTGATAGGTTCTTAAATCTACTAATGAAATACATGAAAACAATTGCACAAAAGGTAGAAATAAGGTAAATGGAGTAAAATGTTCTAAGGTCCTTGCAATTTTAGACACAACTTGTATTAAAACAATAAATGTACCAGTTAAGGATATATACCAGTGGGTCAAGAATACACATTTTTGTCCCTAGGGATATCACTAAAAGAATAAAAAAGAATGTAAAACTAACAAGGAGGACTAAAGTTGTATAATAAGTGCCAATCTCCCTGGAAGACGTAACAGTTTAACAATTGGATACACCTAATAATATATGCTCAAAATATATAAAGCAAAACTTACAGAATTTAAAGCAATTATTATAGTGTATTAGCTCAATCTGATTGACATAGTAAATAATTAAAGAACTAAAAGAACATAAATTACAACATAAGAGAAGAAAACCAAAATATATTAGCTAAAAACTGCCAATTAAGAAAATGTCTGAGCATATCGTTTATTCTGGGCATGTTGAAACAGATCTGATTCAACACAGCTGCTTCAGGGGGAGTGAGAAAACTTACAGCAAGATAGGTCCCACTTGGCAACATGTGTCTTGCTCTAAAACCAACTCTGAAATCAACACTTCTAAACCTTGCTTTTGGTTTGTTTGTTTTGTTCTTTTGTTTTGTTTTCAGTTCGGAGAAGAAGTGGAGACTTACAGGAAAGAGATAGTTAAAATTTCTCCCTTTGGCTGGCCTATGTGTAAGAGTTTTTGTAATGTCTATAGCTGGGTCAAAGTATGTGTCACCATCTCAA
>NW_022440742.1:0-5969 GCF_009761245.1 Sapajus apella
AGTTAATGGAAGCGTAGCCCCCAATTCTTCTTCCTTCCTTCCTTCCCCCCTCCCTCCTTCTTTCCTTCCTTCCTTCCTTCCTTTCCTTCCTTCTTTGTTGTTGCAAACTTACTGCAACCTCCAACTTTCAGATTTAAGCAATTCTCCTGCCTCAGCATTCCAATTAACTGGTATTACAGGCACCCACCACCATGCCAGGATAATTTTTTCATGTTTTCAGCAGAGACGGCTTTTCGCCCTTTTGGCCAGGCTAGTTTCTAACTCCTGACCTCAAGAGATCTCCCAGCCTCAGTGTCCCAAAGTGCTGGGACTACAAGCATGAGCCAGCACACTAGGGCAGTTAGATCTGTTTTTAACAGCTTTCAAGTGAGTCTGCAAACTGAAAATTGTGAAGAGGCAGCAAATAGGACTTTTGCAACAAGAATTTTCAAAGCAATTCAACATTTTTAACTTTTACTGTGGTGAACATTATAACCATTACTACAGGCCCACATTTTAGTGAACATTTTAGGTATTTGATGGGTTCTATCACTGCATGAAACCCTGGAAAGATATCTTTTCATACTTAAAAAATCCAACAATACAGAAAATAGTCACATAAAAAAATCAAATAGCATGGGAACAAAAATCGTATGTTACAAATAAAAGATACTTTATCTTGATTTGATGTAAAAGCACTAGGACAGCTACTTGTTTGCTTAGAAAAGACCCAAGCATGATGTCAGGTAAATTTAAAGTATTTTTAAGAAAAAAAATAAGCATGATGGGTTTACTGTAAATTTGATACTCACAAGACTACTATGAATGGTCTTTTTTTATAAGCTCTGTCTATATCCAGATTAGAAGTAACTCCTGGTGCTCCAAAGCCCAAAAGCCAGAAATCCAGTGGGTCCTCACTGAAGGAGAGGTGTGTGGATAAGCATCCTTTTATCATGTAAGGGCCCACACAAGACCACACCCACTTCCTGAAACTGATTAGATTGCACAGGAAGGGGTAAATTGGCTGATTAGATTTATAGAGTACAGAAAACCACACTTGGAGGCTCAAAGCTCAACAGACAAGTTTCGGATGAGCTGCAAGAAGGTTGACTTAGCACAGCTTGTTCAAAGAAATATTTTATGTAAAACAACTATTTCATTAAATATGTTTTTATTTTGCACATGCTAACTTTTATTTATTTATTTTTGACACAGTGTCTCATTCTGTTGGTCTGGTTGGAGTACAATGGCTCAATCTCGGCTCACTGCAACCTCTGCCACCTGGTTCAAATGATTCTTCTGCCTCAGCCTACCAAGTAGCTGAGATTACAGGTGCCCACAATTACACCCAGCTAGTTTATGTATTTTTAGGAGAGAAAGGATTTAACCATGTTGGTCAGGCTGGTCTGAAACTCCTGACCTCAGGTGATCCTCCCACCTCAGCCTCCCAAAGTGCTGGGATTACAGGCATGAGCCACCGTGCCCAGCCACACGCTAACTTTTAAAATTTTATTTCTTACTGTGAGTTTTAAAATTATAATTGCTTAAGTGCCTAGCCATTATTTATCAGAATATGTCCAAAGATAAAACATTAACTGGGATTACAACACAACTGTACTGTGTTACTCTCTTGTTTAAAAAAGTATTGGAGGAACTCAATTGTGTTTCATATAATTGTATATATAATGCTTAGTGGAATGAGTTGTATCAAGCTTTTTTCTTATTTTTACTATTTTATGACCATTTCATAATGATTGTTTTATATAAAAATAAAATCTCGTTTTTCAATTCATATACCTTTTTGAATAATTTTAAAACAGATACTTTACACATATGTACATAAATATCTAAAGCAATGTATGTATTCATATTTTAAAAATTATATAATAGTTATTTACAAAATAATAATCATTATTATTATTACCTTTTTTTGAGACAGACTCTCCCTCTGTCACCCAGGCTGGAGTGCAATGGCACGATCTCAGCTCACTGCAACTTCTGCCTCCCAGATTCAAGCAATTCTCCTGCCTCAGCCTCCCAAGTGGCTGGGGTTACAGGTGTCTGCCATCATACCTGGCTAATTTTTGTAGTTTTAGTAGAGATGGGGTTTTACCATGTTGGCCAAGCTGGTCTCAAACTGCTGACCTCAGGTGATCTAGCTGCCTCCAACTCCCAAAGTGCTGGAATTTCAGGCCTTAGCCAAGGCACCCAGCTGCTATTTACACAATAATTATATGCATAATTATCTTTAATAGTGTATAAAAGATATTTTTAACACAGTTGCCATACTAGCAGATTTTGTTGTTGTTTACCATGATTTAATAAATCACCAATGTTTACACATACTTGTATTAATAGATTATCTGAAGTTTGGGGATTTAGGTCATTTCTATAAACTTAAAATTAACAAACCTTGCTAGAAATTGAAAAAGTAAAAATCTAAATAAAAGTCACCATTTACATATTAACAGACATTAAAACAATTATAAACTTTATGAAAGCATTTCCTGGAAAAAGATGGAGTGGTTGTCTTTTTAATCAGTCCATGGCATTGCAAATTAGTATGTTTTCTGAAGTGTCATTTGATCAGCATTATGCTTCAAAAGAGATCCAAAAAAGTTAAGAAAAGGTAATCATAGATACATATATGCAGAGTCTTCCAGAAATGTTGTTTTTTGAAAACTGCTTCAAACACTTCTTAAAATGTTGTATATTATCTACTGAAGTGTAGAGAAGAAAGGCTTTCTAGTATTCTCACTTTTCAGTAAAAATTCAATGCTATGTTGTGTAGAATGCCCTGAATTAGACAGAAATAAACAATAAGCACTTATGAGATGCATAAAAAAGAATGAACAATAGTTGCAAACTTTAGTGCTAGTGGCTGAGAAAGTCACCATCTATTATACTACAACTGTGTCATCACGCAGAATAGGTAAGAGAGAAAAAGCGGTATTTCATTACCTAACTAAAAAATACTGTCAATCAAATGAAAATATCAGACATTTATTAATTAGAAATAATACACTAAAAGCTGTTCTAAGTACTTTAAGTGTTCTAGCTTACTTAATTCTTACAGCAACCCCATGAGATAAATAATATTTCATACTCATTTAAAGATTAATAAATGTAAGAACAGGAAACTTCAATAATTTGTCCATAGTTATATTCAAATTAAGTAGGGTTTGAACCCAGGCAGTCTGTCTCTGAAAACTGTGTTCCTATCAGTGACATTAAGTATGTTGCCAAAGTATGTTCCTAAGCCACAGAACTGCATACAATATTTTGTGGGAAATGCTTCTTGCGTGCTGGCAGAATTAATTGAAAGTTTACAAAGCTTTCAAGTATTGTGCAGGTTTTGGTGCATTTTATAGAATAATAATATTCACCTTGTCCCACGTCTATAACACTGTCCAACTCTCCATCAATGACATCACAAAAAGTCTGTTGGCATGCTCAGCCAAACCCCATAGCAAAGGCATTGTGCGATTCCTACAGTGCAGTGCAGCTCTTCTGTTCAAAGCACAGAATGTCTCAGAGGGTCTCACATGTGCACTTCTGTGGTTACTCACAAAATGAGTGTCTACTATGGACTCTCCATACTGGTAGGGATTGGAGCCAAAATAGTAACAAAACTTCACGTTCTGCACATGAGTCCCGAAAATTAAATTTAAAAAAAAAATTTTTTAAAGAAAACTCAATCTTTAAGGAGCTCATGGTCTAGTATGCGATACAAAGGAAGGGACAGTCATCCTGAAAGCCTTCCTAATTGAAGTAACACGTAAGCCAAAATCCAACGGATGAGGGTAGTCTTATCTTTTCTGAGGGTAAAGTCTGCATGACAGCAGTTGCCATGAGAAAACATTTTGGGACCTGGAATAGTGGCTCATGCCTATAATCCCAGCATTTTGGGAGGCCTGGATGGATTGACTGGTCAAGCTGAAAAGTTCAAGACCAGCCTGGGCAACATGGTGAAACTCCATCTTCACAAAGAAAAAAAACAAAAATTAGGCAGGCATGATGGTGCACATCTGTAATCTCACCTACTTGGGAGTCTTAGGTTGGAGGATTGCCTGAGCCCAGGAGGCAGAGGTTGCATTGAGCCGGGGCTGTGCACTGACTCTAGCCTGGGTGACAGAGTGAGACCGTTTTTCTCACAAACGCACATACACACACACACACACACACACACACACACACACACACACACACACAAATTAGTTCTGTACTCTTGCTGGGCTGAAGCCCTTCTATTTCATCTAGGCTACAATGCTTTCTGAAATGCAAGTGTGCCTATATTCCTACCTGCTTAACCTTATTATGGGATTTTGATAAACTACAAGAAAGTAGTTACACTTCTCTGGGTGTCTCCCAAAACTTACTTGAAGTATTTGATGCCCAATGTATAAATTGTTCTTCCCTCAAATGCCTTGGATTTTAATAAGAGTGAGTTATTTATATTTCTTTAACTTGCCACAATCAACCATATTTCTATTATTTTTATATAATATGATTACCCTGTTAGTAGAAATATAAATAAATAAAATCACTTTAAAACAATAAGTGGCATTGCTCAGTAGAATTGACAATCTACAAATTTTATAACCCAGATATTCCACCTATCAGAAGATGCTGTCAGGAAAGAGAATCTCGAGTGTTTGCATGAGCAGATATGCTCATAAAACCAAAATACAAAAAGAAATCCAATGTACATCAGCAAAAAAATGAATAAATTTATTATGCACCATTTATCCAACTTTGGGTTATCCACTACAAACTCACTCTTGCTTATTTACATAAATAGATCTAGACCCTTTAAATATTTTTTTCTTTGCCAAGTGTTAAGATGTCAGTCTTTGTGAGTAGAAGACATTGGAGAGAAATTCCAAAAACGTGCTTCCAATCTGCTTTGGAAATGACATCTCCCAGATGTATCTGGCCCTGACGGTATGCAGGGGTACACCAGTTCCCAGGTTCTGTAGTTCAGGCTGCTGCTACAGCCCTCACTTCTTCAAGTTCATGGCGGGCAGGAGAACTCAGCAGCCAAGAGCTTCTTCTGATCCTGGCCTTTTTCAAATTTGCCGTGGAGCCCCTCTGAGATGACAGTTCTTCCTAAACAGCTTTACTAGTGGCCCAGAAGGCAAGTTTCCAGGGAGTCCTGAAGTGTGGATGTAAACCAAGTTTTTTTTTTTTTCTCTCTCTCTCTCTTTGTAAGTAGTGCATTTCAAATAGCTTTCAAGATACACATATTTTTTCCTTTAAAAAAATCTGCTAGAGCAGTTTTGTTCTTGAATTTTGCTGGTCATCCTCATGGTCCCGAGCCCCCAAACTCTGGGTCGTGGAGGCGGCCGAGGCGGAGGCTGGGGGCCCACAGGCTGTCCTGGGGGTGCTCGCAGCGCTGGTGGAGCAGCTGGGCCCCGTCTTGCCACAGATCACGCATGGCCGCCATGTGAGCTAAAATGTCATTTGAAAGCAGTAATAATTTAAAATTATAAAAATCTTTCCGCGGCTGAACGTTTAGAGGGTGAGGTTAGACAGAGGACGGGGAGGCTGGGGTGCCCCAGAGGGGACCGTGTGGCTCACGCCTTCCCAAGCCAGGGGCCGGTGGGCCGGCCCGGGTCTTGCCCTGGAACAGGCCGGGCCTGCAGTGCTGAGCAGCCAAGGGCGGCACCGCTAGGGCACCCGGTCTGCGGGTGCCAAGTGCGCCCGCTGAGGGTGGGGGAGAGGCCCCGCACTGTCCCCGCAGCCTCGGACGCCCGGGCACCGGTGGGTGCCGGCCGGCGCGGGCTCAGGAGTGACTCGTGGGGTTGTCGTTGCTGGGCGAGCTGGGGGAGGACGACGAGGAGAAGCTCACCCCAGCCAGGCCCGGGGGTTCGCGGCCGCGTTCTGTCCCGTGAGGCTTTTCCTGCCGTGTTGTGGGGACAGAGGCGAGGGCGGGAGAAGGGGCGGGGCGCGCGGGCACTCACCGGCCCAGCCAGGGCGCGAGGCCGCCG
>NW_022440742.1:5979-6534 GCF_009761245.1 Sapajus apella
GCCCAGCCAGGGCGCGAGGCCGCCGCGGTGGGACAGCGGGTTCCGGGGCGCGCGGGCACTCACCGGCCCAGCCAGGGCGCCAGGCCGCGGCGGTGGGACAGGGAGTTCCGGGGCAGCTGCCGCCGCGCTCGCCCGGGCACAGCCGTCCTTGCACACAGGGCACGCGAGCCCGGAGCCTGTGAGCTCCTAGGTGCCGGGACGGCGGGGAGGGCCTGGATTTCCTGTTTATCTGCCGGTGGGGCGGTGTTTTCAGACTGACCGAGGAGCTGTGTGAGGACGGCGCCCAGGCCGCTGGCCCTCCAGGCGCAGTCCGCAGGGCTTCAGTGCAGAGCTCCCCGAGGACCCAGGCTGCGACGGCGGCGGGCGCGATGGTGACGTGAAGGAGCTGCGGGTGACCTCTTCCAGCTGGGGACGCCTTCCAGTCGGCCGGTGGCCCGCCCGTGGGGAAGCGGGCGCGGGGCTGTTGGGCTCCGGTGCCGGGACTGGGGCTCTCCTCCTGCCGGTTCTCGGGGCCCCTGCCGTCGTCAGCCTGCACCCCGGGAGGAAATGTGGGGA
>NW_022440743.1:0-6532 GCF_009761245.1 Sapajus apella
TGGGTAACCCGACCTTTCTCTCTGGCTGCCCTTAGTATTTTCTCCTTCATTTCGACCCTGGTGAATCTGACGATTATGTGCCTTGGGGTTGCTCTTCTTGACGAATATCTTTGTGGTGTTCTCTGTATTTCCTGGACTTGAATGTTTGCCTGCCTTGCTAGGTTGGGGAAGTTTTCCTGGATAATATCCTGAAGAGTATTTTCCAGCTTGGATTCATTCTGTTCGTCGCATTCGGGCACGCCTATCAAACGTAGATTAGGTCTTTTCACATAGTCCCACATTTCTTGGAGACTTTGTTCATTCCTTTTTACCCTTTTTTCTCTAGTCTTGCCTTCCCGTTTTATTTCGTTGAGTTGATCTTCGACCTCTGATATCCTTTCTTCTGCTTGGTCAATTCGGCTGTTGATACTTGTGCATGCTTCACGAAGTTCTCGTGTTGCGTTTTTCAGCTCCATCAATTCACTTATACTCCTTTCTATTTTGTCCATTCTCGTTAGCATTTCGTCAAACCTTTTTTCAAGGTTCTTAGTTTCTTGGCATTTGGTTAGAACATGTTCTTTAAGTTCACAGAAGTTTCTTACTACCCACCTTCTGAAGTCTGATTCTGTCATTTCATCACACTCGTTCTCCCTCCAACCTTGTTCCCTTGCTGGTGAGGAGTTGTGATCCCTTGTAGGAGGAGAGGTGTTCTAGTTTCGGGTGTTTTCATCCTTCTTGCGCTGGTTTCTTCCCATTTTTAAGGATT
Organism: Sapajus apella; assembly: GCF_009761245.1. Classification (NCBI taxonomy): domain Eukaryota; kingdom Metazoa; phylum Chordata; class Mammalia; order Primates; family Cebidae; genus Sapajus; species Sapajus apella. The sequence continues at coordinate 746 of NW_022440743.1, forward strand.
TATCCACCTGTCGACTTTGTAGTTGCTGGCTTTCAGATTGGGTCTCAAATCTTTCAGATTGATGTTCTGTTTGTTGATTACGAGGTTATTTCTGTTTCTTTGTTTTCCTCTGACAGTCTGGCCCCTCTGCTGTAGGTCTGCTGAGGTTTACTCCAGGCCCTGCTTGCCTGGGGTTCACCTGCAGCAGCTGCTGAACAGTAAGGGTTGTTACCAGTTTTCTTCTTCTGCTATCTTTGTCCCCGAAGGATACCCGCCTAGTGTCAATCTGATCTCTCTTTTATGAGGTGTCTCTTTGGATATATAGGGGTCAGGGAACTGCTTGAGGAGATGGTTTCTTCTTTATAGGAGCTCAAATGGTGATCTGTGAGCTCTGTTGTTGTTCATTCAGAGCTGCTGGGCAGGTACGTTTAGGTCTGCTGCAGCAGAACTCATAAACTGCTTTTTGTTCCCAGGTGCTCTGTCCCAGGGATTTAGGGCTTTATTTATGAGTTTCCGTTATGCTGCCACCTTCTTTTTTTTTTTTTTCCCTTCAGACCTGCCCTGCCCAGCAAGGAGGCAGTCTAGTCACTGTCGGCCTATAGAGGCTTTTCTGATCTGCTGTGGGCTCCGCCCCGCTGCCGAGTGAACTTCCCTGCAGTCCTGTTTATATGGGTGTAGTTAGAACTGCTTTGGTGATGGTGGCCCGCCTCTGTTGAGGTGGAGTCTCTCTGCTGTGGCGGATTGCCTTGACAATGGTGGGCTGCCTCAGCAATGGCATGTTGCCTTGGCAACGGCGGGCTGCCTCAGCATTGGCCGACTACCTCAGTCCTGGTGGGCTGCCTCGGTAATGGGGGATGCCCCTCCCCCACAGAGCTGGACCATCCCGGGTTCAGCTGTGCTTGCTGTGAAACTCTCAATCCAGAGTTCCTGGTTGCTGTTCTTTTGTGGGGGTGGGACCAGCCGAGCCTGATCGCCTGGCTCCCTGCCTCAGCTCCTTTTTTAAGTTGGTGTTCCAGTCGCCTGTTGAAGAGGTGCCGGGGTCTGTTTGTTTTCCACTGCGGCCACTCACTGTGCTGGCTTAAACAGCGGCACTGAGGATTGTGGCGCTTTTTTTTTTTTTTGCCCTGGAATCTATTGTCCTGGTTCTCTGCTCAGTCCCCTTTTTAAACAGACGAATGGGCGACTTCCTGTGGCTCCATTCGCCAGGCAAAAGGGCCCCCGGACTGGTGTATTTTGTACCGAGAACCGGAGAACTGGAGAACCGCTGCTCCGGCGTGCCAACAAAGCAGCCGCGCGGGGCAAAGCAGCTGCGCTGGCTGGCATAGCCGTCCTGGCCGAAACAGCCACGCTGGCGACCGTGGAGCTCCTCTGCCTGGAGATTTCCTAGTCTGTGGGCAATAAAAATGCGGCGTCCACTCACCCTCTGTGCTTTCACTGGGAGCTGCAATCCTGAGCTGTTCCTAAACGGCCATCTTGCTACTATCCAATATGCTGTTTAATATTATCTTAGCAACCATGAGAAGAAATAAAAGCATATGTAGATATACAATCATGTCATCTGCAAGTAGAGACAATTTGAATTCCTCCTTTCCTATTTGAATGCCCTTTATTTCTTTTTCTTGCCTGATTGCTCTGGCTAGAACTGCTAATACTATATTGAATAGCAGTGGTGAGAGAGGGCATCCTTGTCTGGTGCCACATTTCAAAGGGAATGCTTCCAGTTTTTGCCCATTCAGGATGATATTGGCTGTTGGTTTGTCATAAATAGCTTTTATTATTTTGAGATACATTCCATCGATACCTAGCTTATTGAGGGTTTTTAGCATAAAGGGCTGTTGAATTTTGTCAAAGGCCTTCTCTGCATCAATTGAGATAATCATGTGGTTTTCGTCTTTGGTTCTGTTTATGTGGTGAATTACATTTATAGACTTGCATATGTTGAACCAGCTTTGCATGCCCGGGATGAAGCCTACTTGATCATGGTGGATAAGCTTTTTGATGTGCTGTTGCAATCGGCTTGTCAGTATTTTATTGAAGATTTTTGCATCTATGTTCATCATGGATATTGGCCTGAAGTTTTCTTTTCTTGTTGAGTCTCTGCCAGGTTTTGGAATCAGGATGATGTTGGTCTCATAAAATGATTTGGGAAGAATTCCCTCTTTTTGTATTGTTTGGAATAGTTTCAGAAGGAATGGTACCAGCTGCCATTTGTATGTCTGGTAGAGTTCAGCTGTGAACCCATCTGGACCTGAGCTCTTTTTGGGTGGTAAGCTCTTAATTGCTGCCTCAACTTCAGACCTTGTTATGGGTCTGTTCAGGGTTTTGGCTTCTTCCTGGTTTAGGCTTGGGAGGAGGCAAGTGTCCAGGAATTTATCCATTTCTTCCAGGTTTATTAGTTTGTGAGCATAGAGTTGTTTGTAATAATCTCTGATGATGGTTTGAATTTCTGTGGAATCTGTGGTGATATCCCCTTTATCATTTTTTATTGCATCAATTTGGTTATTCTCTCTTTTCTTTTTTATTAATCTGGCTAGTGATCTGTCTATTTTGTTGATCTTTTCGAAAAACTAGCTCCTGGATTTATTGATTTTTTGAAGGGTTTTTTGTGTCTCTATCTCCTTCAGTTCTGCTCTGATCTTAGCTATTACTTGTCTTCTGCTTGGCTTTGAGTTTTTTTGATCTTGCTCCTCTAGCTCTATCAGTTTTGACGATAGGGTGTCAATTTTTGATCTCTCCTTGCTTCTCAAGTGGGCACTTATTGCTATATATTTTCCTCTAGATACTGCTTTAAATGTGTCCCAGAGATTTTGGTATGTTGTGTCTTCATTCTCGTTGGTTTCGAAGAACATCTTTATTTCTGCCTTCATTTCATTGTTTATCCAGTCAACATTCAAGAGCAAGTTGTTCAGTTTCCATGAAGCTGTGCGGTTCTGGGTTAGTTTTTGAATTCTGAGTTCTAACTTGATTGCACTGTGGTCTGAGAGACTGTTTGTTACGATTTCCGTTCTTTTGCATTTGCTGAGGAGTGATTTACTCCCAATTATGTGGTCAATTTTAGAGTAGGTGTGATGTGGTGCTGAGAAGAATGTATATTCTGTGGATTTGGGGTGGAGAGTTCTGTAAATGTCTATTAGGTTTGCTTGGTCCAGGTCTGAGTTCAAGTCCTGGATATCCTTGTTAATTTTCTGTCTGGTTGATCTGTCTAATGTTGACAATGGGGTGCTAAAGTCTCCCACTATTATTGTGTGGGAGTCTAAGTCTCTTTGTAAGTCATTAAGAACTTGCCTTATGTATCTGGGTGCTCCTGTATTGGGTGTGTATATATTTAGGATCGTTAGCTCTTCTTGTTGCATTGATCCTTTTACCATTATGTAATGTCCCTCTTTGTCTCTTATGATCTTTGTTGCTTTAAAGTCTAATTTATTACAGATGAGAATTGCAACTCCTGCTTTTTTTTGCTCTCCATTTGCTTGGTAAATCTTCCTCCATCCCTTTATTTTGAGCCTTTGTGTATCTTTGCATGTGAGATGGGTTTCCTGGATACAGCACACCGATGGGTTGTGTCTTTTTATCCAATTTGCCAGTCTCTGTCTTTTGATTGGGGCATTTAGTCCATTTACATTTAGGGTTAATATTGTTATGTGTGAATTTGACACTGCCATTTTGATGCTAGCTGGCTGTTTTGCCCTTTAGTTGAGCTGGTACTTGTTGTTCCTTTATATGTGTAGATCCTCTTTCAGGAGCTCTTGTAGAGCTGGCCTGGTGGTGACAAAATCTCTGAGTACTTGCATGTTCACAAAGGATTTTATTTTTCCTTCATTTATGAAGCTTAGTTTGGCTGGATAGGAGATTCTGGGTTGAAAGTTCTTTTCATTAAGGATGTTGAATATTGGCCCCCATTCTCTTCTGGCTTGTAGGGTTTCTGCTGAGAGATCTGCTGTGAGTCTGATGGGCTTCCCTTTATGGGTAACCCGACCTTTCTCTCTGGCTGCCCTTAGTATTTTCTCCTTCATTTCGACCCTGGTGAATCTGACGATTATGTGCCTTGGGGTTGCTCTTCTTGACGAATATCTTTGTGGTGTTCTCTGTATTTCCTGGACTTGAATGTTTGCCTGCCTTGCTAGGTTGGGGAAGTTTTCCTGGATAATATCCTGAAGAGTATTTTCCAGCTTGGATTCATTCTGTTCGTCGCATTCGGGCACGCCTATCAAACGTAGATTAGGTCTTTTCACATAGTCCCACATTTCTTGGAGACTTTGTTCATTCCTTTTTACCCTTTTTTCTCTAGTCTTGCCTTCCCGTTTTATTTCGTTGAGTTGATCTTCGACCTCTGATATCCTTTCTTCTGCTTGGTCAATTCGGCTGTTGATACTTGTGCATGCTTCACGAAGTTCTCGTGTTGCGTTTTTCAGCTCCATCAATTCACTTATACTCCTTTCTATTTTGTCCATTCTCGTTAGCATTTCGTCAAACCTTTTTTCAAGGTTCTTAGTTTCTTGGCATTTGGTTAGAACATGTTCTTTAAGTTCACAGAAGTTTCTTACTACCCACCTTCTGAAGTCTGATTCTGTCATTTCATCACACTCGTTCTCCCTCCAACCTTGTTCCCTTGCTGGTGAGGAGTTGTGATCCCTTGTAGGAGGAGAGGTGTTCTAGTTTCGGGTGTTTTCATCCTTCTTGCGCTGGTTTCTTCCCATTTTTAAGGATTTATCCACCTGTCGACTTTGTAGTTGCTGGCTTTCAGATTGGGTCTCAAATCTTTCAGATTGATGTTCTGTTTGTTGATTACGAGGTTATTTCTGTTTCTTTGTTTTCCTCTGACAGTCTGGCCCCTCTGCTGTAGGTCTGCTGAGGTTTACTCCAGGCCCTGCTTGCCTGGGGTTCACCTGCAGCAGCTGCTGAACAGTAAGGGTTGTTACCAGTTTTCTTCTTCTGCTATCTTTGTCCCCGAAGGATACCCGCCTAGTGTCAATCTGATCTCTCTTTTATGAGGTGTCTCTTTGGATATATAGGGGTCAGGGAACTGCTTGAGGAGATGGTTTCTTCTTTATAGGAGCTCAAATGGTGATCTGTGAGCTCTGTTGTTGTTCATTCAGAGCTGCTGGGCAGGTACGTTTAGGTCTGCTGCAGCAGAACTCATAAACTGCTTTTTGTTCCCAGGTGCTCTGTCCCAGGGATTTAGGGCTTTATTTATGAGTTTCCGTTATGCTGCCACCTTCTTTTTTTTTTTTTTCCCTTCAGACCTGCCCTGCCCAGCAAGGAGGCAGTCTAGTCACTGTCGGCCTATAGAGGCTTTTCTGATCTGCTGTGGGCTCCGCCCCGCTGCCGAGTGAACTTCCCTGCAGTCCTGTTTATATGGGTGTAGTTAGAACTGCTTTGGTGATGGTGGCCCGCCTCTGTTGAGGTGGAGTCTCTCTGCTGTGGCGGATTGCCTTGACAATGGTGGGCTGCCTCAGCAATGGCATGTTGCCTTGGCAACGGCGGGCTGCCTCAGCATTGGCCGACTACCTCAGTCCTGGTGGGCTGCCTCGGTAATGGGGGATGCCCCTCCCCCACAGAGCTGGACCATCCCGGGTTCAGCTGTGCTTGCTGTGAAACTCTCAATCCAGAGTTCCTGGTTGCTGTTCTTTTGTGGGGGTGGGACCAGCCGAGCCTGATCGCCTGGCTCCCTGCCTCAGCTCCTTTTTTAAGTTGGTGTTCCAGTCGCCTGTTGAAGAGGTGCCGGGGTCTGTTTGTTTTCCACTGCGGCCACTCACTGTGCTGGCTTAAACAGCGGCACTGAGGATTGTGGCGCTTTTTTTTTTTTTT
>NW_022440744.1:0-6528 GCF_009761245.1 Sapajus apella
TAGGTCTTCAGTATTAACTCAGATGAGAAGATCATGTGCACTAATCATTTAATGATTAATATTGATTTTTTAATGGTACCTTTCATGTGAAATAACTTGCCTCTGTTAATTATGTGCCAGCACAGGAGAATTCATGTTGTCCAAATTCTAATGCTTCCTAGAACAATTAACTCACTTTGTTTGTATTAGCCCATTATAAATATGTGTAAATATTGCATCTCAGAAGTAGGACAAATACTGTTATTTTAGTTCTGTCTACACATAAATGCAATATTTACACGTATTTATAATGGGCTAATACAAACAACGTGAGTTAATTGTTCTAGGAAGCATTAGAATTTGGACAACATGAATTCTCCTGTCCTGGCACATAATTAACAGAGGCATGTTATTTCACATGAAAGGTACCATTCAAAAATCAATATTAAGCATTAAATGATTAGTGCACATGATCTTCTCATCTGAGTTAATACTGAAGACCTACCTCCTGAAGCTGCTTTATCAAGTGGTAAATCTTCACCAGTAGAATTAATAAGCTCATGTCTGAAAGGTGAGAATAAACATTTAATATTCACTAGGCAGTATTCAGCAAAGTAGTATCTGCTAGTACATAATTAACATTTAATCACCAAGGGTGGTTTTGAAAAGAAAATACAAGCTGGGGACTGTGGCTCAGACGTGTGCTCTCAACCTTTGAAAGGCCTAGGCAGGCAGATCATGGGTCAAAAGTTTGAGACCAGCCTGGCCAACACGGTGAAACCCTGTCTCTACTAAAAATACAAAATTTAGCCTGGCATGGTGGCAGATGCCTGTAATCGCAGCTACACAGGAGACTGAGGCAGGAGAATTGCATGAACCCAGGAAGCAGGGGTTGCAGTGAGCCAAGATCATGCCACTGCACTCCAGCCAGGGTGACAGAGAAAGACTCTGTCTCAGAAAAAAAAAAAATTAAGAAAAGATAATCTGAATGCTTGAGCACAACTAAATCTATAGAGTAACAATACAAAATAACAGTTGCAAATTGTCTCATCAGGTGCTTCATGGAGCATGTGTCCTCACAAGTAAAGTGGTAACTTGGCAACACACAGCTCTTTTGAAGCATACTACAAATATCTTTAATGGGATCCTTTAATATCACATTGCATTCAAGGCTGTCTCTCTCTAAACATCTATAAATACAATCATATATTCCCTCATATGCTTTAAAAGTGTCAGGCCTAAAAATAAGACATGGATACTATTTTCTTCCATCTACCAAGGAAGGAAGGGAAGAGAGAGAAGAAAGAGAGGACCAGATATGGTGGTTCACACCTGTAATCCTAGCAGTTTGGGAGGCCAAGGCAGGTGGATCACTTGGGTCCAGGAGTTTGAAACCAGACTGGGCAACATAGTGAAACACTGTCTCTACTAAAAATACAAAAATTAGCTGAGTGTGGTAGCATGTGAAGGTAGTCCCAACTTCACAAGAGTCTAAGGTAAAAGGATCATGAATGGAAGTTTGAGGCTGTAGTGAGCCATGATTACACCACTGCATTCCTGCCTGGGCGACAGTGAAATCCTGTCTCAAAAAAAGAAATTTTGGTGAAAATGTGGAGAAATTGGAACCCACACACATTACTGGCGGGAACATAAAATGGTTTAACCACTTTGTTTGGGTGTTATTTTTTTAAATCAAGACAGGGTCTTGCTATCTTGCCCAGGCTGGTCTCTTTTAACTCATAGGTTCATGTGATCCCTACACCTCAGTCTCTCAGGTAGCTGGGATTACAGATGTGAGTCACTGCACCTGACTGGTATAACCACTTTGGAAAACAGTTTCTCAAAAGGCTAAATGTACAGTATCATAGAATGCAACAATTTCTCTCCTAGGTATATATCCCATAAAAATAAAAATATATGTCCACAAAAGAACGTGTACATGAATCTTCATTGCAGCATTATTCATAATGGCCAATACATGAAAATAATCCAAATGTCCATCAAGCGATGAACAGATAAATAAAATGTAGTGTGACTCTACTATGGAGTATATTATTCAGCCATAGAAGGAATGAAATACTGACACATGCTATGACATGAAGGAACTCTGTAAACATTGTGCTAGGAGTGAAAAAAAAAAAAAAAACCAGCCACCAAAGATCCCCACATATTGCACAATCCTATTTATATAAAAAGTCTAGATTATGCAACTCTATAGTGACAGAAAATAGATCAGAGGTTGCCTATGGGAGCACAGGGATATAGGGGGAATAGGAGCTAGTGGCAAAGAAATGCAGATTTCCCTATAGGGTAATGAACGCTTCTAAAATTGATTGTGGTGATAGATGCACAGCTCCATGAATATTCTAAAAACCACTGAATTGCATACTTTGATGAATCAATTGTATGGTATGTAAACTATATTTCAATAAAGCTGTTATTTAAAATAAATAGGGGGCTGGGCTGAGGTGGCTCATGCCTGCCTATAATCCCACCAGAATTTTGGGAGAGAGAACAAAAGAGCACTGACTGGTGAGGGTGGCTGGCTGGTTGGGCACAATAGCATGATCCCAAATCTACAACAAAAAATTTCAAAATGAGCTTTGCGTGGTGGTGTACATCTGTAGTCCTAGCTACTTGGGAGGCTGAGGTGGGAGTATTGCTTGAGCCTAGGAGTTTCAAACTATCACAAGCCATGATCTCACCTCTGCACTGCAGCCTGAGTGACAGCACAAGAAAAAAGGAAAGAAAAGAAATGCAAGTTTATATGACTTTGTGAGAGCAACCAAGTTTGAGGAGAAAGATAGAGAACAAAAGAGCACTGATTGGTGAGGGTGCCTGGCTGGTTAGGTTCAACTGCTAGCTAACTAGCTTCTGAAAGACTTTTTAGTAAAATCCCAGCTCTGGGGATCAGTCATGCAGTCAAATGATGAATGCTAAATCCACTACAAATACTCATTATCTTTCTTTACATGCCTTCTAGTGAAAAGTTCCTAAGGGCCTAAATAGCAAGTGGTCTGAAATGATAGCAGCTCTTTACTAAATAACATCTCAATCTTGAAAAACCATGAGTCAGATATTGCTTTCCTCCTTCCATTTTACAAGTGTGCAACCTAAAGGACAGAGAATTGAAGCAATTTTCCTAAGTGGCAGAGCACAGATTTAAATCCTCTCACATTGGTCTCAGAGTTTGTGCTTAATTTTATTTTATTATTTTAAAATTCATCTTTTTTTTTAAACCAAGAGACTTATGCAAAATTCTGCTAGGATTCAAAAAAAGCCTCTTGCTTTTCCTGACCATGGGTGCGCTGCATTTTCTTTATTTATGTATTTTCTTTACTTACGTATGTCCTCCTCGGATGGAGACATGAAGAAGCTCCCTTGGTCACCGTGTACCAGAAAGGAAAGTGAAGAGAAGCACAGGGAAGCCAGTCTTACCTTCTTTGAGCTACTGAACCAATGTCAGCCTCAGCCTACCTGCACAATTATTATTATTATTATTTTTTAATTATTGTATTTGGGCTCTGGCGTACATGTGTATGTCCTGCGTCCTGCAAGACTGTTGCATAAGTACATACATGTCATGGTGGTTTGCTGTCTCCATCCCACCCATCCCCCCATTGCCTATGTCAAGCATTTCTCCCATTGTTATCCCTCCCACCCACTGTTGTCCCTCCCCTCCCCTCCCTTCCATCCCCCCACCCAGCCCTATGAGTGTTGTTCCTTTCCCTGTGCTCAAGTGTTCTCATTGTTAATCACCCACCTATGAGTGAAAACACACAGTGTTTTTGGTTTTCTGTTCTTGTGTCAGTTTGCTGAGAATGATGGTTTCTAGGTTCATCCATGTCTCTACAAAGGTCATGAACTCATCGTTTTTTATGGCTGCATAGTATTCCATGATGATAGCCTGGACAAAAAAAAATGTGGCACATACACACACATTATTTTTATGTGAGGAAAAACAGGCTCTTGTTTTTTTAAAAAAGGTGAATTTTAAATAATAAAATAAGGGCTGGGGGCAGTGGCTCACACCTCTAATCCCAGCACTTTGGGAGCCCAAGGTGGGTGGATCACTAGGTCAGAAGTTCAAAACCAGCCTGGCCAGCATGGTGAAACCTCATCTCTACTAAAAATACAAAAATTGGCCAGGGATGGTTGCACATGCCTGTAGTCCCAACTACTCGGGAGGCTGAGGCAGGAGAATCACTTGAACCCAAAAGGTGGAGATTGTGGTGAGCAGAGATTGCACCACTGCACTCCAGCCTGGGCGACACAGCAAGACTCCATCTCAAAATATAATAATAATAAAAATAAAGTAAAATAAAGCACAAACTGTGAGGCCAAAGTGATAGGATTTATATCTGTGCTCTGCCACTTAAGAAAATTACTTTAATTCTCTGTTCTATAGGTTGCAAGCCTGTAAAATGGGAGGGGGAAAATAATATTTGACTCAGGGCTTTTAAAAATTGAGATGTTATTTCTTTCATAAACAGCTGCTATCATTTCAAACCACTTGCTACTAGGTACTTAGGAATTTTTCACTAGAAGGCATGTAAAGAAAGACAATGGACATTTGTAATGGATTTAGCATTCATCATTCTCCCTATTTGGGAAATCACAGCTGGCTGCAGTAGCAAACAATCCTAATTCCTGGTAACATTGTTACTGGTAATGGTATTCCTATAGCACCAATCCCTTTAACTCACTACATTAGTTCTTCACTTCTCTATTTTTCTTAACATCTAATTGATAACCAAGAGCTTATGTTATTAAATAAACTTTGGGTTAACAGGATCAATGAATGAAGACTTTAAAGACACCAAAAAAAGCTCATAGAAGTACACACTGAATGTGCCAACTTACTCCTATGAACTAATTTGCTTTTGAGAGAGAATCATACTATTTCTTATATGCTACTGACAGTGCCTGTAAAAATGGTGCACATCAACTGGCTGTTTTACTTTCTCCCCAGTCTTAATATCTAGTATCCACAGACTGTGATCAGGGCACCAGCATATACAATGTAACTTTATACTAGAGTTAGGAGGAGAAGCAAAAGGTAGTAATCAGAGTTACTTTGTTAGCAGCTGTCCTCTGTCCAGAATATTTTAAAGGAGACTACTCCCCCAGGGCTCACTTGCAGAGAGTGCTGGGTCAGTGAGCCCTGGGGGAAGAGTCTCCTTTAAAATACTGTCTTGTGCAGCCCTCAGTGCTTCTGCAGAATGCGACACCATGCTATAAAACACCTTATCTTCTCTTACCCTAAGCATGTGTTACTGGGCTTTGGGACTGCTGGTCTTCTCACTGTCCTGCCTTTCCTTCTGAAGGTCTTGGTCTTCATAGTGACCTCTCATCTCACCATTCTCATGAAGCTTGGGGACTATTACTTCTTCAGTTGCTTCCCTCACCAATGTCTCAATTGAACCCAGCATGGAAGGAACAACTGCTTTAGAGTACAACTACTATAACCCTAGAACAAGCTGGTCCCAGGACTACTTCTGACTCTAAAGTTCTTGAGATACCAGATATAGCTGGAACAAGATATAGGACCATGCTCCCTAAACATGAGATTGTCATCATTGCCTGGACTTTATTTAAAATAATCTATGCTTTTACTCATGCTATTTCATCAGGAATAGCGTTGTCTTTGCCTGGTGACATTCTCCTCTTTCAGCAAGGCCTAATTTAAAAATAATCTTCTCCATAAAGTTCCTGTTACCTTGAAATTAACCCCTCTTTTACATACTGTCATTGTTCACCTTGTTCAAATCTTTACAGGTCCAGGCTCAGGTGTGTGTGGTCACACAGTGTGTCTTTTTACCAAAAGGAATACCTCATGCACTTTACAAGGAGGTCCTTCAGGAAAGGATGGCACCTCATATATAGAAGAGATCTCTGATCCTCTGATCTTTTCCAAAAGGAGAAAAGTAAAGGTTTGAATATATTTTTAATTCTTGGCATATTTTGAACAGAAATAATCTGGTATTAACTTGCTCAAAGATGCCTACAAGCTTTCATAAGAGAAACATCTAATTTGTAACCAAGAGTTTATGCTATTAAAGTAAGCTTTCCTTTAACAGAATCAGTAAATGAAGAGTTTAAATACTCGCTCTAATCCCAATTTGGTTATCTGGCATACTCTCTGTGAGGTATACTCTTAGTCATATGCTATAGTCTCATGAGTATACCAGGTGACTAAATGAGGACTACTGTAACACTAAACACCAGTACTGAAAACTCTTACTTAAAAACTTGACACCTAGGACATAAAGAATGATCCTAGACCAGGTGCTGTAACTCACTCCTGTAATCCTAGTACTTTGGGAGGCTAAGGTGGGCAGATTGCCTGAGCTCAGGAGTTTGAGACAAGCTTGGGCAACATGCTAAATAAATACAACAGCTAAATACAGAAAATTAGCTGGGTATGGCAGCAGGTGCCTGTAGTCCAAGCTATTCAGGAGGCAAAGGCAGGAGAACTGCTTGAACCCAGGTGGTGGAGGTTGCAGTGAGCCGAGATTGTATCACTGCACTCCAGCCTGGGAGACAGAG
>NW_022440745.1:0-6525 GCF_009761245.1 Sapajus apella
CAGAGACCTGCATTGGGCAGCTCCTCTCCATAGCCAGGTTGTCCCAAAACCTCTTCAGCTCTCAGCAGAGAGGGGAGCTCCTTTCTGCAGCTGATAGTCCTGTCCTCTCCTCAGTTCTCACAGAAAGGAGACTCTGGTGAGGGCAGCCCCACTCTGCAGCTGACAAGAGACCCTGGGGAGGGCAGCTCCTGTCTGCAGCAGGTCATCCCTCATCTCCCTGTCCTCTCTCTCTGCTTTCTTTATCCTCTCCACAAGTCTGCCTGAGCCCAGGACTTTTATGGTCCTCAGAGGGAAGGAAATGAGCACAGCCATGTAGCAGGCCCAGAAAAGGCACAAGTTCCGACTCCTGTCAGCAGGACTGGCAGCCCAGCCCACAGTCTACAGGCCTCTGCTGGCCAAAAGGAGGGGCCTCATGAGTGACCTGCCCCCTTCTGCCCAAGAGGCTGTCTGCCTCCCACCACTGACCACGGCACCCAGACTGCTCATGCCAAGGGGCACCTGTAGGCCATCGCCCGTTGCCCTCAGCTCAACTTCCCTCTGCTTCCTTGTGCCTGAGGTGGCTGGAGGCTGGTGTGAGTGTCCACATACAAGGACAGGCTGTGACAGCAACAGGTCTTGGCCCCAACTCCACTCTGACATCAGAGTGTGTGCATGGGGACTGGGAGCCAGGAGAGGCCAGTCAGAGGGACAGATCCCCAGGCCTGCAGTGACAGGGGGCCTTCTTGGCCTTGAGGGCATGGAGTGCAGAGCGGCCTGAATCCTGCTACGGGGAGGGAGGGACTCCTACCAGATCCTTGGAGCCTGCAGGTAGCCCCTGTCACACCTTCTTGCAGCCTGGGGTGGGCAGCTCCCCTTGCTGGGCCCAGACAGGCATCTGGGGAGAGGCTGATGTCTCTGCAAGTTCTTCCCCTAGCATTCAGGGAGTACCCGGGGCTTCCCCTTGACTGGAACACACTGGGGAGACACCTTGGGGAGCAGATCACTGCCCTGGCCTGGCCATGGGGAGCATCAGACTCAGAGTCCTCCTGCAAGGACAAAGCCTTGGGTGGCCTCAAGCAGAGTCTCCTCCTCAGACACAGGAACTGGGCTTCCTTGGCAGGATGGAACAGTGGCCTTGCTGCTGGCTGGGACCCCAAAGCTGGGCCACTTTCACTTCCTACCTGGGGCCCCTGAATCAGGTCCCAGTTCCATGCCCTCTCCACAGCTGTAGGGTGAGAGCAGCAAGGCAGGAATGGTGGAGGCTTCGGGCCTGTGGGAGGGTCCCACCTACTGCTCAAGGGTTGGGGCAGTGCAGTCTGCTGCCTCAGGCAGTCAAGGCCCTGGGGACATGGGTCACGGGGTCCCACCATGGCCACTGGTCCTGCAGGCACTCCTGCCACTACTGCTTGCATCTTCCCGCTGCAACCAACCACTCTGAACAGCTGCCACTGCCATCATCAGCACCCTTTGATCCTTTTATCCTGAAAGACTAAGGTGAACCTCAGCTGGCTCTCCTGGATTACCATCATCGCAGTTAGTTTCTTTTTAAAACATTTGTTTCTTCTCTTCTTTATCTTTCCTTTCCTTTTATATCTTTCTTTGACTTTTTTTTTTTTTTTAAGAATCTCCCCCTGTCATTCAGGCTAGGATTAAGTGGCATGATCTTGGTTCACTGCAGCCTGGCACTTCCACGTTCAAGCAATCTTTCCCCTTCCAAGTAACTGGAACTAAATTAGTTTCTAAGTAAATTATCATTTTCAGTTCACCAAATTAAATGTGATATTCTGGTTGCATTGCACAACTTTCAATAGTATTGAATTATTATTGGGGTAGAGACATTGTTTGTTCTCAAATCCAGGAACAATACTGACTTTTACCCAGGAAATTTTAAACTTTTGTTTTTGTTTGTTTTGTTTTGAGACAGAGTTTTGCTCATGTTGCCCAGGCTGAAGTGCAATGCTGAGATCTCATCTCACCACAATCTCTGTCTTCCAGGTTCAAGTGATTCTCCTGCCTCAGCAACCCAAGTAGCTGGGATTACAGGTGAGTACCACCATCCTCAGATAATTTTGTATATTTGGTAGAGATGGGGTTTCTCCATGTTGGTCAGGCTGGTCTCGAACTTCTGACCTCAAGTGATCCACCCAACACTGCCTCACAAACTTCTGGGATTACAAACATTAGCCACTGTGCTCGGCTGAAATTTTGAACATTCTGGATTAATAGAATTGTGTTTTTTCCAAAGTAAATTAGGCACTTTTCTTCTTCAATTTCGCGATGATCAAACTGACTACTTTATGATGAGAAATCTGAAATAATACTTCTGAGCTATAGTTTGTATTTAGAAATTTTGAGGTCACTGTTACCTCTAATAAGAAGGAGACTTCTCAGGAGCTATGGGTGTCATCACATAAGATAAATGCAAATGTTGTCATTTCCAGAGGAGGGAAAGGATGGTGATGAGGGGAATCTTTTGAAGGAACTAGAATTGTTACACAATATCTTTCTCAAATTGTTTAATGCCACCTTTCATTAAAAGAAGTAGTCTTACTGCTATGCACATCCATAAATTATACAAATATATATTATTTTAACCCAAGGGACATTACTTTCAGAAATAGAATGTGTAGGAGCATGGTATAGTGGCTGACCTTGCGAAGTATATCATTTGGTTCAATCTACAGTGTACCATTTACTAGCTTTGTATTTTTGCAAAAGTTGTTTTATCTCCATTGTTTTATCCTCTTCACATGTAAGCATGAAAAGGATGTTTATTTTACTGAGCTGAGGTGAGAATTAAATAAAAATATGAAGTATAGAAGCCCTTAGTACAATTCTGAGTACAGAGAAAAATGCTCATGTTTATTGCAGCATGGTGAGAATCCTGCCCCTAGAAACACTAAGGCACATAAGGAATGAGTTCCTATCAGAATTGTGGGAGAGTGTGGATTCATGGAGAACTTTATATGTACAGTTGTACTTGGAAGTCCATTCTGAATCTTAGATGTCACATTTATATTACCATAAAGCTAATAATTACATAAATGTAGAATTATATGTTTAAAATTATATGATTACATCAATGATGTAATTCATAGTTTTTCCTTAAGGTTCTCTTTCCTGAACATTCTGTGAAGTATTCGTTAGCAAAGTCTTCTTATAACTTCCCTTATGATAAACAAGAGAAGCATAAGGATAAAGGGTCATAGCCTGTTCCAAATGAGGAAGTCATAATGGAAACCAGGAATGGGAGATTCAACAATCTTCACATGAAATATTACTTATTTTAACACAGAGTTGTTCTGTCAACAGCCGACTTTGAGTCCTTGATCAATCTCTCGAACTTCTGAATACTTTGATTGCCCCGTTGATCTTATTACATTGTTAGGGTAAGTGCTATACAAAGGCACCTTCAGACCATCCATTGCACATAGGTTCCCCTGCAAGCCCCTTGCCTTTGTGTGTTCTGGAGGTGCCACTAAACTTGGGAGCAGCATCAGGAGACACACTTGATAAAACCCTTTGACTCAGATTATATTATTAAAAAACTTGCCATTTCCTTCAACTTTTTAAAGACATCGCTACCTTGAAATAGGCACAGATTAAACTCTCTGGTCAACAGCTGTCATTCTGTCAGATCATCAGATACCCGGGGCTGCTGCTCCTTGAGGCATCCACAGAATCACAGCATTTTCCAGTATTGAAGACATGAATCACAGTGCCTTCATTTCAACTGTGAGGCATGAAGTAATTTTCCCAAATCTACAACATTCAGATGTGGTGCAATAAGAGCCAGATTAAAGCTCTCCTGATTTGCAACCATGTTCACTCCATCACTTTTATTCCTAAAACTCACACACTTACTCCTGGAAGCAGCTCTCTCATCAAGTGAGAAATGAATGCTCTTACAAAGCTCAAACTTGTCAACACATCACTTACCAGCACAGAGCTGGTTCACAATAGGGTCCCAATTAAAGTGTTTTACATGCAACTGGATCAAACATTTCAAGTACTAAATTAAAACAATCCATTAGAGAAGGAAATTCTGTTTCAGAAGAGGACCTTCATACAGCATCTCTGAATAGAAACTGATGATGCTATTGATCTCAGATGCTGATTGGTTCTCCAACATGAGATTACCCAATCCAGGAACTAGAAAATCAGTAGCTGCCTCTCTATAATTGGAAATGTGGGTAGAGGGGGGGTCATATTTCTCCCTGAGTGAGATTTCCCTGGTGCTCTGTCCCCTGCTCCTGTCCTGTTGTCCAGCACGGTGTGTCTGAGGCTCCCTGGAGGCTCCTGCATGGCAGCGCTGGCAGTGACACTGATGGTGTTGAGCTCCCCACTGGCTTTGGCTGGGGACACCCGACGTAAGTGCACATTGTGGGTACTGAGCTACTATGGGGTGGGGAAAATAGGGAGTTTTGTTAACATTGTGCCCAGGCCATGTCCCTTAACAATTTGTGATGTTTTCTTCAGAGATTGCCCCATCTTTATCATTGGATCCCAAATTATTTCCTCCACAATAGGAGTTAAGCTACTTGCCTTCTCCATGAGACTGTGTAAAGGGCCACAATACAGGCCATTTCTTCTTAAATTTCCCCAAGAAAATATTTGCATCACATTTCCTCGTGGTTTTTGGAGGATTTAGAAATAAGTATGTTAAAATAAATTTCCCATACAGCACTGCCCTTTATTATGTTGACTTATGTGAGACAAAAGGAGGTTTTTTTTTTTTTTTTTTGAACATTTTGTGGGAGTCAAGGAAATTCAAGGGGTCTGTCCTAGATGATCCTGTGTTACATCCTCCACAGGACCTTTGGTGTTGATCCCTCTTCCTCACATGTGAGGATGTACCGGGGGACCTCCCCAGTATCTCCTTTCTTTTCTTTCTGAACTCCAATGTTTATAAATCCTGTATCCCTGGAGTGTACATAGGTTCTCTGACAAAAGTGATACTTGGTGCACTTACTTTCTTATGGGGAAACATCTGAGGAGCTGAAGCTGAGATCTTTAGTACTTGGAGTCACCCTACAGATAAAGAGCATTTATGAGGCATTCTTTGGTGCCTAAAAAACTTAAGGCATCCTCTGAAAACCTGACCCAGGTTAGTTTATTATGACTCTTTTTAAGCTTTCTATACTAATTTCTCCTACATCTCGTACATGCTCTAACTAGACATGACAAGAAGAGACTCAACTAACGTAGGATAAATAATATGAAACTCTATTTTTGTAAGTCAAAAATGGTCAAATATCAGAAATTTCATAATGTGTGGGATTATAGAGAGAATGGGGACATTGTTCACATCTCAATAGGGCTGAAAGTCAATAAGCAAGTCCCGGGAACTCATTGTCTTACTGGGGTCTTGTCCTTAATTTCATAGGTTCACCCATCAGCCCTCAGCTTTCCTTAATTAGCCATGTCTGCTTACCTCTTCCTCCAGTTTCTATTTTTTCCCCAGATATGTTGCCATCATTTCCAGAAATCTCTTGAGGCTGCACAGACCCTAATCATTATGAGATCCATTGAAAGAGATAATTTTTTTTTTTTTTTTGAGACGGGGCCTAGCTCCATCACCCAGGCTGTAGTGCATTTGTGCGATCTAGGCTCACTGCAACCTCTGCATTTAAGGCTTAAGTGATCCTCCTTCCTCAGCCTCCAGAATAGCAAAGACTACAGGCAGGCAACCATGCCCAGCTCATTTTTGTAATTTTCGTAAACACCAGATTTTGCCATGTTGTCCAGGCTGGCCTTAAGCTCCTGGACTCACTCAATCTTCCTGCCTTGGACTCCCAATGTCCTAGGATTATAGGTGTGAGCCACCACGCCCAAGCAAAAAGAGATGAATCTTAACCACAAAATTTTAGACTGGGCGCAATGACTCACACCTGTAATCCCAGAACTTTGGGAAGCCAAGACAGGCAGATCATGAGGTCAAGAGATCAAGACCATCATGGCTAACACGGTGAATCCGTCTCTATTAAAATCACATAAATTAGCTGGGCATGGTGGCCTGTGCCTGTAATCCCAGCTACTCGGGAGACTGTAGGAGGAATCCTACAGTCAGGAGCATCACTTGAACCCAGGAGCCGGACGTTGCTGTGAGCCAAGATTGCGCCACTGCACTACATTCTGGCAACAGAGTGAGACACCATCTCGAAAAAAAAATAATCTTTTTTCTTAAATCACTGTTTCTCTATCTGTGAATTCTACCAAATAGAAAGAGGAGAAAGAAGAAGTTTGCCTGTATTTCTCACAAGGAAGAGAAGGGGTACAGTGTGACATCAAAATGAAAGGGTGCTGGAGCTTGAGCCACTTCTTGCTCTCCAGGATCCCCACAGTGATCAGTTTCCAGATCCCTGGTTTATTCATGTAAATCACACTTATTTTCTCAGCAGCAACTATTTACTAAGCTCCCCTCTAGGTTCAAATCATTCTATTTGATTAAGACAGAGAGGGTCCCTACTCTCAAGGAAGTTACACAAAGTACAGGAGACAGACAATCACCCAATAAACATTTAACAAAGATGAAAATGTTAGAGA
>NW_022440746.1:0-6525 GCF_009761245.1 Sapajus apella
CAGCTTTCTGGCCTTGTGGTTTAGTCCCTACTTCCAGTCTGAACGACACTAGAAAAGACTGTAGTGGCTTTATTGTGTTATGTGATTTATATCTATATTAATCAGAATCCATTCGTATCTATATTAATCAATCAGTGTACCAAATTAGTAACGTGTTTGCGGGTCCATGTATTCAAACGTTTCACGAAAGTTTAAAATGTATATTGGCTTAGTCTTGGTTCTTTGGGAATATTTAAGAATGGGTATCACTGTTAGATTTCATAGGTCCTTTATCTACATCTGTCTTGGCTGCCATATGAATACCATCATAGGTAATTTTTTCATTGAAATTTCTTTAGAAACCTATGTTAATCCAGCTCATTTCAGTGGTCTTGAATATAAAGAAGTTTGGATGTTCATTGTCAGTTTTTTTCTTGGCCTCTTAACTGGTAGAAGACATTTTGAAATTCATACACTGGAATGAAATTATTTTGGCAATTTTTCTTCATTATAGATACTTGTGGCTTTGCGGCACCTTCATTTTAAAAATATTGTTCGCTGTGACCTCAAACCAGAAAATGTGTTGCTAGCGTCAACTGATCCTTTTCCTCAGGCAAGTATAAAAGCCTCTCTCAGCAAAAAGCCAGTTGACAGCATTGCTAGCTTCCATGTAGCATCTTGTCACCTTCTATTTTTCCCTCAAAACCTTTACTTGTTTCAAGTGTTTTGTATTCATTTTCATCCATTTTTTACCTCCTTGTATCTTTGGAACTGTGGCCTTGTTAGTTGGGCTTTTTGGTGATGCCTACCTCAATTATATGCAAATGTGCTTTCTCATTCTGCCTTTTGGCTTTTCCAGGAGTAGCCAATA
Source organism: Sapajus apella (assembly GCF_009761245.1). Taxonomy (NCBI): domain Eukaryota; kingdom Metazoa; phylum Chordata; class Mammalia; order Primates; family Cebidae; genus Sapajus; species Sapajus apella. The sequence continues at coordinate 851 of NW_022440746.1, forward strand.
GGTGACAACACTTGAGTCCTAGAGATGTTACCAGCTCACTAATGGGCAAGATATTAAACCTCATTGTTGTTCTCAAGGACAAGGGCAAAACTTTTTTTTCTTTCCTCACCTTAGAGAGTGGGAAACCAAATATTTCCACAGGGAATCCTAGATCTGAAATGGTCTGACTGAGGTGGCTGTCCTGCCTTGCTTCTCTAACACCTTCTGGTCCTGCCTACATATGTGCCAGTGCAGAGCTAATTTTGAGGATTATTGCAGATGACATGACACATCTCTGTACTTATCCTTCACCCTCTACTCATAATAAGCCCTTGAGTGGTCATCACTTTCCTGATTTGCATAATGTTTTCCTGCCGTGTAAACAACACTACCCACTTCTGAGTACACTTACCTTCATATTTGTCTCTCAGCTTTTGGAGAAGGGAGACTTAATTGTTTTCATTTTTTATTTTTTGAGACAGGGTCTCACTCTGTCAACCCAGGCTGGAGTACAGTGGCGCAGTCTCAGCTCACTGCAACCTCTGCCTCCCAGGCTCAATCAATCTTCCCACCTCAGCATCCCAAATAGATGGGACTACAGGTGCACACCACCATGCCAGGCTAATTTTTTAATTTTTTTGTAGAGATGGGGATCTCACGATGTTGCCCCAGTTGATCTTGGGCTCCTGTCCTCAAGTATGAGCTACTGCACCCTGCCAAGGGAGACTGTTTAGGTAATATTTTTATGAATGAAAACATACTTTTGTATCACTATATAAGCCACTGTCTTCAAATACCTAAAATGGAAACTACCTATTACTTTAAGAAATCATTTACTGTAAAGGGAAAGTATTTAAAAATATTATGGTTGTATCTAGTGAATCTGAACCAGGAGATACAGACACACAATTGTGAACTGAGTATTTCTGCAAACCCTTTTATCAACAGGTGAAACTTTGTGATTTTGGTTTTGCCTTGATCATTGGAGAGAAGTCTTTCTGGAGGTCAGTGGTGGGTACCCCAGCTTACCTGGCACCTGTCTTAAGGAACAGGGGCTACAATCGGTCTCTAGATGTGTGGTCTGTTGGGGTTATCATCTATGTAAGCCTAAGTGGCACATTCCCATTTAATGAAGATGAAGACATACATTACCAAATTCAGAATGCAGCTTTCATGTATCCACCAAATCCCTGGAAGGAAATCTCTCATGAAGGTAATATCTTCCATTCAAAAATGATAATGATCTAATCCTTATGTGTTTATGTTATTAATTTAAATGAATTTAATTATAAGTTATGACTTGATAAATACTCATTGTAAAGTGCCCACCAGAGTGGAGACACAAAGACACAAATTAATTGGGGTGGGACACATATACATAACAGAAATTAGGGATATATATACATATATATATATACACATAATTATCAACACAGGAATATTATGACATTGATAGTTGATATTTGAATGATCATAGTACATGTATTAGTTTACCAAGTTCTTTGTCTACTGATTTTGTTTTTAGCATTAAAATATGTATAATATTTTACTTGGCCATTCCCCTGGAATTTTTAGGTTATTTCTCTGTGTTCAGTATTATAACATCTTGATGTATTATTCCTATATTTATCTCTGATAATTTCTTTAGAATAAATTACCTTGGCAATGTTGCATTTTTAGAGCCATATTCTTAATAAGCATTTCATTCCTTTTAAATAAAACACAATTGTTTTAAAAGAAGTTACCGGGGCTTACAGGGCAGAGAAAGTGACTCATTCAGTACTTCGGAAAGGAGTTCCTCAGTTAAAATTCATTGGAGTGTATTTAATTCCCATAAAAAAATTCATAAGATAATGTTACTATTTTGGCTATATTTCAAGTGAAAAAACTGAGCCAAAGCAGTGACACCACTGCTCAAAATACAAAGCTAGCATGTAGCAGGGGCACAGTTCATACCCAGGTTGTCTGAACATACATCATTTCACCACTAGCCCTACTTCTTTTCTAGTTTACAGGCACTATCTAGTTCTAGGTTCATTATGTCTGTTCGAATATTCACCATGTGAAAAGGCTAGTACAATTGTAAACCTCACTTATGTGATGCCTGTTACTGTCACATATGTTGGCATAGAAATGGGGAAAGACTATACAAACGGCCTAGGATAAATTAAGTTCTTAGACTGCTAATGGTATTAAATGGCAAGAGCTATCTGTTATCAGAGCTTTAGGTTACCATTAGCAAAAACCTTTAACATCCTCTAATTAGTTGCAAATCACATGTAGATGGATATATCTTAAAGGAACCTGTGGCCCACAAAAGAACTATCATGTGTGCCAAAGGAATAATTAAATATTTGTCATACTTCAACAACGATGAAAAGTAAAGTGTAATTATGTTTCTTTCTCAGGAGACAGAGTAGAGAGAATTATCAAATAATCCTTGGTAGGAAACATTACATCTAAGTAGAGCTAACCATTATGCTTGATACTGCTAATCCAGAAATCCAGTTAAATAATTTGCTCCTGTTATCAGAATACAAATCTGCAGTATCCCTGAAGCCAATCAGACACTTCCCTGTTGTACAGAAATTGGATGTTGGGAAATCACCTTCATGTTTTTAAACTTTTTTCTTGCAGTAGTGGAACAAATGATGTCCCTCTCTCTGCTTTTGTGAAAATTTGACTTACTATGCAGCTATATAGCCTACTAATACAAAGTCTATTCAGGCCAGAAATAAATGTTTATAAATTATGAACTTTTAATTATCACTAATGATAGACTCTGGAGGACTAGATATCAAAGGCTCAGGAAACAGTCTTTGGGAAATCACAATATACGTGCTTGGTAGGTAATACAAAAGTAGAGGACAGAATATCAGACGTGCTTCAAAGAATTTGAATGTTAGTTGGGGAGATGAGTTGTGTGACATTGGATAAAATGAAAACTTATTTCCTTGAATTGTTACGTAGGTGGAAAATCAGGGCCTCTAAGTTCAGAGGAAGGAGAATCACTGTGTACTTGACCAGTTAGGACTCTACTTTCAGAAGAGACAGAATTTAGGCCAGTCACTGAAGAATGGAAAGAAAGAGACATAGCATTTTAGCAACAGGGAATTATGCAGGATAATTGAAAAGACATTTATATTTGACTAGAATTTTACTTGACTGTAGAAAGGTCTAAGCACTAAAAATTTCCTAACATTCAGATGAAGTGATATGGAGATCAACTCAGATGGGAGATAGAACCCTCACTTTTCCAAATGACTCAGTACCTCCTTATGGCTCACTCTTGCCTTGGAGGCACAGGCATTATATTGTTATGTGAACTAAAGCTCTGAATGGCAAAAATAAAAATAAAAAGTTATCTAGCTGCTGATGTATGAACAGAACTCATGCTTGAATATAGGGAAAAGTTAGTTAAATTACATCATAATATCAGTTAAGGTGTCATAAAAGTAGTTGCTGGCTCAGGTTCTATCCTATTATCATATTGAGAACAAATAATTCCATCATTAGAAGTTACAATGTACCTGAGACCAAATAATTTTAATTTTAAGCTTGTAGGACCTGAGAAACCAGCAAAACTATTAATAGTATCTGTCACAGGGTGGTCACAACTGATATTAGATCAATTTTTAGTCTCAGGATACTTTAAACCACACCAGAAACACTGAGGATTCAGATCTGAGTAAGTAAAACTCCAAGTACCTCCATGATTCTGATAGACGAAAGGTCAATAGTCAAGCAGTTTGAGACAGAGTCCTATCTGCCATTGTGAGTAGTCATCCCTTACCTTCTTTGGGCTTCATTTCCTCATCTGCAAAATGGGAAATGATTCCCGCCTGCATAATGAGGTTCTAACAAAAACTGAATGATGTAAAGGTTATGAAGGGCATCTATAAAGTCAGGTGTGGGGTGAACCAAGAATTTTCATCAGGTGGAGGACAGCAGAACACTAAGTACTTGCCCTGGCTTGTAACCAAAGATTGATGGTCTCATTTTAGAAACAATGTGAAGCTTTCCTTGGTGTTCTTTGGACATATTGCTAGTTGTATTTTTTCCTGGCATGAGAAAGCAAAAGAAAGTGTTGCTATAAGGTAAGATCTAAATAACATGCATACATGTGTCCGAATTATAGATTCCTTTACTATGTGTTTTTTCTGTTAGTGTAGATGTTGACTTGATACAATATAATACCTTTACATTGGGGTGGTTGAGTAGCATTGTGCTGCTTGATTCTCACAACAATCCTCTGATAAGTGATTTGCTTTAGTCTCTGCATTAGAGAGAATGAAGAAAGGTTTCAAGACGTTAAAATCAAGGATTTAGGCTGGAAATCATTTGTCATTTTTCTCCATTCTTTACACCATATATTGTTGTATACCAAAGAATACTTAATTTTTATGGCTTGATATTTAGAAACCTATAGAAATATTTTACTCATTAACTATTCCTGCTAAGATGATTTAATAAGCTGAGTACCAGCATTCTGGAGATATGCTTGCTAACAGTTTATCAATGAATTAACAGGACTCTAGTGTTAAATAACATAAGCCTATCCCTAACTTAGGCAAATAAGATACTTTATTGGCTCACACAACTGGGAAGTCCAAAAAGTAAACCTCTGATTCAGCTGGAACTTAAAGTTCAAATGTTAATGTTTCAGTCTCTCAGCTCTGCTTTACTTTATGATGACTTCTTAAAGCAATGACACCCTAGCAGATCCAAGCTTATGTGCTACTCTTTATTGTCCATGATTCAGAATGGGAGAGGAATCATTTCTCTATAGCTGTAGAGTCTCTGGAAGGGGCACTGATTGGCTATGGTTAACTCTCCTGATACAAGGGGAACAAACAATCATGCAGGTGCCCCAAGAGTCTGGCTCTGACTGGCCATATGGACGATGATGACAACCTCCAGGAGAAGAAGGAAGTTCCTGCAGGGAAAAGATGCTAGTCTAAAAACAAACACAAAAGCATTAACAGGTGTTCTTTATAAAAGTAGATGTTTTGTGTGCAAAATAAGGTATGATTTGAAAAATGAGAGAAAATTTGAAGAAAAGCTAGCAAATTGTGTTTCCAGTAAAATGGAGATTGTAAAATTAATTAAACTTTGAAAGAAAAAAATATGACTAGCTCACACTTTTACAGCATTTGCCCTGTAGCCAGGCCCTACTCCAATCACTACATAAGTGAATTTGTTTAATCACCCCAGCCTTTGAGTATTTACACAAAGCTTGTTTCATTATTGTTTCTATTTCAAAGATTAGGTAATGCATGCATAGAGGGTTAAGTAGCTTGTCTGGGTAGGGCCAGGGTACAAATCCTGTCCGCCGGCTCCAAGGCAGATGCTCTTAACCAGGATACTGACAGTCTCTTGATGATCTTCCTAATGGATTTAGCCATCCTGTCACATTAAATTTTTTAAATGCTTTCACAGGCATAGTGCTAGAATAGCAACAGAAATTTTGCTAATTCCTAAAAGTACTGGGAAACAGGATCCTGATATGATAAAGAACTGAGTTGTGAGCTGTATCATTTAGTATCTTGGTGATCTCATCCACATTACTTGTTCTCTTAGGTCTCACTTTTCTTTTCTGATATGGTGATGCTAATTCCTACCTTACTGGGTAATTGTAAGTATTAAATGAGATTGTGCTTAGCACAGTGATTGGCATGTCTATTTTAGTTTAAACA
>NW_022440747.1:0-3906 GCF_009761245.1 Sapajus apella
CAAAATAATAAAAGCTATTTATGACAAACCCACAGCCAATATCATACTGAATGGACAAAAACTGGAAGCATTTCCATTGAAAGCTAGCACATGACAAGGGTGCCCTCTCTCACCACTCCTATTCAGCATAGTATTGGAAGTTCTGGTTAGAGCAATCAGGCAAGAAAAAGAAATAAAGGGTATTTATTCAATTAGGAAAAGAGGAAGTCAAATTATCTCTATTTGCAGATGACATGATTGTATATTTAGAAGACTCCATTGTCTCAGGCCAAAATCTCCTTAGGATGATAAGCAACTTCAGCAAAGTCTCAGGATACAAAATCAATCTGCAGAAATCACAAGCATTCCTATACACCAAAAATAAAGACAGAAAGCCAAATCATGAGTGAACTCCCATGCACAATTGCTGCAAAGAGAATAAAATACCTGGAAATACAACTAACAAGGAATGTGAAGGATCTCTTCAAGCAGAACTACAAACAACTACTCAAGGAAATAAGAGAGGACACAAACAGATAGAAAAATATTTGATGCTCAAAGTTAGGAAGAATCAACATTGTAAAAATAGCCATACCACCCAAAGTAATTTACAGATTCAATGCTATCCCCATGAAGCTACCATTGACCTTCTTCACAGAACTGGAAAAACCACCTTAAACTTCATATGGAACCAAAAAAGAACCCACATAGCCAAGACAATCCTAAGCAAAATAAACAAAGCTGGAGGCTTCAAACTATACTACAAGGCTACAGTAATCAAAACAGCATGGTACTGCTACCAAAACAGAGATGTAGACAAATGGAACAGAACAGAGGCCTTGGAAGTAGCACCACACACCTACAACCACCTGATCTTTGACAAACCTGACAAAAATAAGCAGTGGGGAAAGAATTCCCTATTTACTAAATGGTATTGGGAGAAGTGGCTAGCCATATGCAACAAACGGAACCTGGACCCCTTCCTTACACCTTATACAAAAATTAACTCCAGTTGGATTAAAGAGCTAAACATAAGACCTAACGCCATAAAAACCCTAGAAGAAAACCTAGGCAATATCATTCAGGACATAGGCATGGTCAAGGACTTCATGACTAAAACACGAATAGCAATGGCAACAAAAGCCAAAATAGACAAATGGGACCTAATTAAACTTAAGAGCTTCTGCACAGCAAAAGAAACAATCATTAGAGTGAACTAGCAGCCAACAGAATGTGAAAAACTTTTTGCAATCTAGCCATCTGACAAAGGGTTAATATCTAGAATCTACAAATAATTTTTTAAAATTTGCAAGAAAAAACAAGCATCCCCATCAAAATATGGGCAAAGGATATGAACAGACACTTTTCAAAAGAAGACATTTACGTAGCCAACAAACATATAAAAAATGCTCAGGCTGTGCGCGGTGGCTCATGCCTGTAATCCCAGCACTTTGGAAGGCCGAGGTGGGTGGATCATGAGGTCAAGAGATTGAGACCATCCTGGTCAACATGGTGAAACCCCGTCTCTACTAAAAATACAAAAAAATCAGCTGGGCATGGTGGCACATGCCTGTAATCCCAGCTACTCAGGAGGCTGAGGCAGGAGAATTTCCTGAACCCAGGAGGCAGAGGTTACAGTGAGCTGAGATCGCGCCATTGCACTCCAACGTGGGCAACGAGCGAAACTCCGTCTCAAAAAAAAAAAAAATGCTTATCATTACTGGTCATTAAAGAAATTCAAATCAAAACCACATTGAGATACCATCTCACACCAGTTAGAATGGTGATCATTAAAAAAATCTGGAGACAGTAGACACTGAAGAGAATGTGGAGAAATAGAAACACTTTTACACTGTTGGTGGGAGTGTAATTTAGTTTGACCTTTGTGAAAGACAGTGTGGTGATTTTTCAAGGATCTAGAAATAGAAATACCATTAGACCCAGCAATCCCATTACTGGGTATATACCCAAAGGATTATAAATTGTTCTACTATGAAGATACATGCACATACATGTTCATTGGGACACTGTTTATAATAGCACAGACTTGGAACTGACTCAAATGCCCATCAATGATAGAGTGGATAAAGTCAATGTGGCATATATACACTGTGGAATACTATGCAGCCATAAAAAAGGATGAGTTTATGTCCTCTGAAGCGACATGGATGAAGCTGGTCATTCTCAGCAAACTGACATGAGAACAGAAAACAGAACACTGTGTGTTCTCACTCATAAGTGGATGTTGAACAGTGAGAACACATAGAGGAACGGTAGCATCACACACCAGGACCTGTCAGGGGAATGGAGGGGCTTAGGGAGGGACTGCAGGGGGTGGGGGGATTGGGGAGGAATAACATTAGGAGAAATACCTAATGTAGATGATGGGGAGATGGATGCTGCAAACCACCATGGCGTGTGTATACCTGTATAACAATCCTGCATGATCCACACATGTACCCTAAAACTTAAAATACAATTTTAAAAAAAAGAATATTTGTCAATGTGTTTAACTTTACTGGATAACTTCATATTTTCATATGGCTTGGGGTACTTTTTATAAACCAATTTTTTGTTTTAACCTGAAGGAAGGACTCTCTTTAGCATTTTTGCAGGGCACGTCTAGGGGTAAAGAACAACTGCTCTCCAGGTTTTGTTTGCCTGGAAAGGTCTTAATTTTTCCCTTATTTTTGTAGAACAATTTGATCAGATGTAGAAGTCTGGCTTTATATTTCTTTGTTTTGTTTTTGGTTGTTTTTTATTTGTTTTGATATTTGTTTTCTTTTAAAACTTGAAATATCATCTCACTACCTTCTTCTTACAATGCTGCTACTGAGAAACCTGCCAGTAATCTTTTCTGTGATTCCTTGCATGTAATAAATCACTGTCCTCTTGTTATTTTCAATATTCTCCTTATGTTTGCCTTTTAACTGCTTGCTTTAAATGTATTGGTGTTAATCTTAGGGTTTATTTTAATTAATATATAGAAAACTTGTATTTTTTTATATCTTTCCTAAAATTTGGGGAGTATTCATTCAGTATTTCCTTAAATAAATTTTCTGCCTTTTTCTCTCTCTCTACTCATTCTGGAGTACCCGTAATGCATATGTTGGCCCATTTGATGATGTCTCCTATGTTCCTTTAGTTCTCTTTCATCTTATTCACTATTCTTTCCAAAATAATTTTGTTCTTCAGATTCAATAATTCCAACTTAACTGTATTCCACTTTGCTGACTCTTCTGCTTAAGTCCATTGTTGCACATTTGTAGTAAATTTTTCTATTTACTTATTGCATTTTTCAACTCTGGTATCTCTCTTTGCTTATTTTTATAATCTCTCTTCGTGAACAACCTCATTTTAATAAATACTGTTTTTCTGATATCCTTTAGATATTTGTCCATTATTCTTTTAGACATTTGAGAATATTTAAGACAGTTATTTTAAAGTCTTTATCTAGTAATTAAATGTCTGTGTTTCCATAAAAGAAATTTTGTAATTATTTTTCCCTTTTAATGGATTATGTTTTTCTCTTTCTTTGCATGCCTTGTAATCTTTTGCCAAAATTTGGTAGGAAGTAAATCAGCCACATCTCCCATTATTTGTAGATTCATCAGGAAGACATTTACTAATTAGCTGGTTTTTAAGCCTTGAGTTTGTCCTGGGTGAATTCATAAAGAATTCTCATGTATTATCTGGGCCTGTAACTATCTGGGCCTGTGTTGTGGTATTTATTCTTTTCTTCAGTATTTCTTTTTTTTTTTTCCCCATTTGTTTATTTTATTGCATTTTAGGTTTTGGGGTACATGTGAAGAACATGCAGAATTGTTGCATAGGAACACACATGGCAGTGTGATTTGCTGCCTTCCTCCCCATCACCTACATCTGGCATCTCTCCCCTTGCTATCTATCCCCAGCTTCCCACCCCCC
>NW_022440747.1:4006-6524 GCF_009761245.1 Sapajus apella
GTAGTGCTCCCCTCCCTGTGTCCATGTGTTCTCATTATTCAACATCCGCCTATGAGTGAGAACATGCGGTGTTTGATCTTCTGCTCTTCTGTCAGTTTGCTGAGAATGATGGTTTCCAGGTTCATCCATGTCCCTACAAAGGACCCTAACTCATCGTTATTGATGGCTGCATAATATTCCATGGTGTATATGTGCCACATTTTCCCTATCCAGTCTATCGTCGATGGGCATTTGGGTTGGTTCCAGGTCTTTGCTATTGTAAACAGTGCTGCAATGAACATTCGTGTGCACGTGTCCTTATAGTAGAACGATTTGTAACCCTTTGGATATATACCCAGTAATGGGATTGCTGGGTCAAATGGAATTTCTATTTCTATGTCCTTGAGGAATCTCCACACTGCCTTCCACAGTGGTTGAACTAATTTACACTCCCACCAACAGTGTAAAAGTGTTCCTATTTCTCCACATCCTCTCCAGCATCTGTTGTCTCCAGATTTTTTAATGATCGCCATTCTAACTGGTGTGAGATGGTATCTCAATGCTGTTTTGATTTGCATTTCTCTGATGACCAGTGATGATGAGCATTTTTTCATATGTTTGTTGGCCTCACGTATGTCTTCTTTTGAGAAGTGTCTGTTCATATCCTTTGCCCACTTTTGAATGGGCTTGTTTGTTTTTTCTTGTAAATCTGGTTTAGTTCTTTGTAAATTTTGGATATCAGCCCTTTGTCAGATGGGTAAACTGCAAAAATTTTTTCCCAGTCTGTTGGTTGCCGATTCACTCTAATGATTGTTTCTTTTGCTGTGCAGAAGCTGTGGAGTTTGATTAGGTCCCATTTGTCTATATTGGCTTTTGTTGTCAATGCTTTTGGTGTTTTGGTCATGAAGTCCTTGCCTACACCTACGTCCTGAATGGTTTTACCTAGATTTTCTTCTAAGGTTTTTATGGTGTTAGGTCTTATGTTGAAGTCTTTAATCCATCTGGAGTTAATTTTAGTGTAAGGTGTCAGGAAGGGGTCCAGTTTCTGCTTTCTGCACATGGCTAGCCAGCTTTCCCAACACCATTTATTGAACAGGGAATCCTTTCCCCATTGCTTGTTTTTGACTGGTTTGTCAAAGATCAGATGGTTGTAGATATGTTGTGTTGCCTCCGAGACCTCTGTTCTGTTCCATTGGTCTATATCTCTGTTTTGGTACCAGTACCATGCTGTTTTGATTACTGTAGCCTTGTAGTATAGTTTGAAGTCTGGTAGTGTGATGCCCCCCGCTTTGTTCTTTTTGCTTAGAATTGACTTGGCTATGCGGGCTCTCTTTTGGTTCCATATGAAGTTTAAGGTGGTTTTTTCCAGTTCTGCAAAGAAGGTCATTGGTAGCTTGATGGGGATAGCATTGAATCTGTAAATTACTTTGGGCAGTATGGCCATTTTCACGATATTGATTCTTCCTAACCATGAACATGGAATGTTTCTCCATCTGTTTGTGTCCTCTCTTATTTCGTTGAGCAGTGGCTTGTAGTTCTCCTTGAAGAGGTCCTTTACATTCCTTGTTAGTTGTATTCCTAGGTATTTTATTCTCTTTGTGGCAATTGTGAATGGAAGTTTGTTCTTGATTTGGCTCTCTTTAAGTCTGTTATTGGTGTATAGGAATGCATGTGATTTTTGCACATTGATTTTGTATCCTGAGACTTTGCTGAACTTCCTTATCAGTTTCAGGAGGTTTGGGGCTGAGACGGTGGGGTCTTCTAGATATACAATCATGTCGTCTGCAAATAGAGACAATTTGACTTCCTCCTTTCCTATTTGAATACCCTTTATTTCTTTTTCTTGCCTGACTGCTCTGGCTAGAACTTCTAATACTATATTGAATAGCAGTGGTGAGAGAGGGCATCCTTGTCTGGTGCCACATTTCAAGGGGAATGCTTCCAGTTTTTGCCCATTCAGTATGATATTGGCTGTTGGTTTGTCATAAATAGCTTTTATTATCTTGAGATATGTTCCATCGATACCTAGCTTATTGAGTGTTTTTAGCATAAAGGGCTGTTGAATTTTGTCAAAGGCCTTCTCTGCATCAATTGAGATAATCATGTGGTTTTTGTCTTTGGTTCTGTTTATGTGGTGAATTACGTTTATAGACTTGCGTATGTTGAACCAGCCTTGCATCCCCGGGATGAAGCCTACTTGATCATGGTGGATAAGCTTTTTGATGTGCTGTTGCAATCGGCTTGTCAGTATTTTATTGAAGATTTTTGCATCTATGTTCATCATGGATTTTGGCCTGAAGTTTTCTTTTCTTGTTGAGTCTCTGCCGGGTTTTGGAATCAGGATGATGTTAGTGTCATAAAATGATTTGGGAAGAATTCCCTCTTTTTGTATTGTTTGGAATAGTTTCAGAAGAAATGGTACCAGCTCCTCTTTGTATGTCTGGTAGAATTCAGCTGTGAACCCATCTGGACCTGGGCTTTTTTTGGGTGGTAAGCTCTTAATTGCTGCCTCAACTTCAGACCTTGTTATGGGTCTGTT
>NW_022440748.1:0-3906 GCF_009761245.1 Sapajus apella
CAAAATAATAAAAGCTATTTATGACAAACCCACAGCCAATATCATACTGAATGGACAAAAACTGGAAGCATTTCCATTGAAAGCTAGCACATGACAAGGGTGCCCTCTCTCACCACTCCTATTCAGCATAGTATTGGAAGTTCTGGTTAGAGCAATCAGGCAAGAAAAAGAAATAAAGGGTATTTATTCAATTAGGAAAAGAGGAAGTCAAATTATCTCTATTTGCAGATGACATGATTGTATATTTAGAAGACTCCATTGTCTCAGGCCAAAATCTCCTTAGGATGATAAGCAACTTCAGCAAAGTCTCAGGATACAAAATCAATCTGCAGAAATCACAAGCATTCCTATACACCAAAAATAAAGACAGAAAGCCAAATCATGAGTGAACTCCCATGCACAATTGCTGCAAAGAGAATAAAATACCTGGAAATACAACTAACAAGGAATGTGAAGGATCTCTTCAAGCAGAACTACAAACAACTACTCAAGGAAATAAGAGAGGACACAAACAGATAGAAAAATATTTGATGCTCAAAGTTAGGAAGAATCAACATTGTAAAAATAGCCATACCACCCAAAGTAATTTACAGATTCAATGCTATCCCCATGAAGCTACCATTGACCTTCTTCACAGAACTGGAAAAACCACCTTAAACTTCATATGGAACCAAAAAAGAACCCACATAGCCAAGACAATCCTAAGCAAAATAAACAAAGCTGGAGGCTTCAAACTATACTACAAGGCTACAGTAATCAAAACAGCATGGTACTGCTACCAAAACAGAGATGTAGACAAATGGAACAGAACAGAGGCCTTGGAAGTAGCACCACACACCTACAACCACCTGATCTTTGACAAACCTGACAAAAATAAGCAGTGGGGAAAGAATTCCCTATTTACTAAATGGTATTGGGAGAAGTGGCTAGCCATATGCAACAAACGGAACCTGGACCCCTTCCTTACACCTTATACAAAAATTAACTCCAGTTGGATTAAAGAGCTAAACATAAGACCTAACGCCATAAAAACCCTAGAAGAAAACCTAGGCAATATCATTCAGGACATAGGCATGGTCAAGGACTTCATGACTAAAACACGAATAGCAATGGCAACAAAAGCCAAAATAGACAAATGGGACCTAATTAAACTTAAGAGCTTCTGCACAGCAAAAGAAACAATCATTAGAGTGAACTAGCAGCCAACAGAATGTGAAAAACTTTTTGCAATCTAGCCATCTGACAAAGGGTTAATATCTAGAATCTACAAATAATTTTTTAAAATTTGCAAGAAAAAACAAGCATCCCCATCAAAATATGGGCAAAGGATATGAACAGACACTTTTCAAAAGAAGACATTTACGTAGCCAACAAACATATAAAAAATGCTCAGGCTGTGCGCGGTGGCTCATGCCTGTAATCCCAGCACTTTGGAAGGCCGAGGTGGGTGGATCATGAGGTCAAGAGATTGAGACCATCCTGGTCAACATGGTGAAACCCCGTCTCTACTAAAAATACAAAAAAATCAGCTGGGCATGGTGGCACATGCCTGTAATCCCAGCTACTCAGGAGGCTGAGGCAGGAGAATTTCCTGAACCCAGGAGGCAGAGGTTACAGTGAGCTGAGATCGCGCCATTGCACTCCAACGTGGGCAACGAGCGAAACTCCGTCTCAAAAAAAAAAAAAATGCTTATCATTACTGGTCATTAAAGAAATTCAAATCAAAACCACATTGAGATACCATCTCACACCAGTTAGAATGGTGATCATTAAAAAAATCTGGAGACAGTAGACACTGAAGAGAATGTGGAGAAATAGAAACACTTTTACACTGTTGGTGGGAGTGTAATTTAGTTTGACCTTTGTGAAAGACAGTGTGGTGATTTTTCAAGGATCTAGAAATAGAAATACCATTAGACCCAGCAATCCCATTACTGGGTATATACCCAAAGGATTATAAATTGTTCTACTATGAAGATACATGCACATACATGTTCATTGGGACACTGTTTATAATAGCACAGACTTGGAACTGACTCAAATGCCCATCAATGATAGAGTGGATAAAGTCAATGTGGCATATATACACTGTGGAATACTATGCAGCCATAAAAAAGGATGAGTTTATGTCCTCTGAAGCGACATGGATGAAGCTGGTCATTCTCAGCAAACTGACATGAGAACAGAAAACAGAACACTGTGTGTTCTCACTCATAAGTGGATGTTGAACAGTGAGAACACATAGAGGAACGGTAGCATCACACACCAGGACCTGTCAGGGGAATGGAGGGGCTTAGGGAGGGACTGCAGGGGGTGGGGGGATTGGGGAGGAATAACATTAGGAGAAATACCTAATGTAGATGATGGGGAGATGGATGCTGCAAACCACCATGGCGTGTGTATACCTGTATAACAATCCTGCATGATCCACACATGTACCCTAAAACTTAAAATACAATTTTAAAAAAAAGAATATTTGTCAATGTGTTTAACTTTACTGGATAACTTCATATTTTCATATGGCTTGGGGTACTTTTTATAAACCAATTTTTTGTTTTAACCTGAAGGAAGGACTCTCTTTAGCATTTTTGCAGGGCACGTCTAGGGGTAAAGAACAACTGCTCTCCAGGTTTTGTTTGCCTGGAAAGGTCTTAATTTTTCCCTTATTTTTGTAGAACAATTTGATCAGATGTAGAAGTCTGGCTTTATATTTCTTTGTTTTGTTTTTGGTTGTTTTTTATTTGTTTTGATATTTGTTTTCTTTTAAAACTTGAAATATCATCTCACTACCTTCTTCTTACAATGCTGCTACTGAGAAACCTGCCAGTAATCTTTTCTGTGATTCCTTGCATGTAATAAATCACTGTCCTCTTGTTATTTTCAATATTCTCCTTATGTTTGCCTTTTAACTGCTTGCTTTAAATGTATTGGTGTTAATCTTAGGGTTTATTTTAATTAATATATAGAAAACTTGTATTTTTTTATATCTTTCCTAAAATTTGGGGAGTATTCATTCAGTATTTCCTTAAATAAATTTTCTGCCTTTTTCTCTCTCTCTACTCATTCTGGAGTACCCGTAATGCATATGTTGGCCCATTTGATGATGTCTCCTATGTTCCTTTAGTTCTCTTTCATCTTATTCACTATTCTTTCCAAAATAATTTTGTTCTTCAGATTCAATAATTCCAACTTAACTGTATTCCACTTTGCTGACTCTTCTGCTTAAGTCCATTGTTGCACATTTGTAGTAAATTTTTCTATTTACTTATTGCATTTTTCAACTCTGGTATCTCTCTTTGCTTATTTTTATAATCTCTCTTCGTGAACAACCTCATTTTAATAAATACTGTTTTTCTGATATCCTTTAGATATTTGTCCATTATTCTTTTAGACATTTGAGAATATTTAAGACAGTTATTTTAAAGTCTTTATCTAGTAATTAAATGTCTGTGTTTCCATAAAAGAAATTTTGTAATTATTTTTCCCTTTTAATGGATTATGTTTTTCTCTTTCTTTGCATGCCTTGTAATCTTTTGCCAAAATTTGGTAGGAAGTAAATCAGCCACATCTCCCATTATTTGTAGATTCATCAGGAAGACATTTACTAATTAGCTGGTTTTTAAGCCTTGAGTTTGTCCTGGGTGAATTCATAAAGAATTCTCATGTATTATCTGGGCCTGTAACTATCTGGGCCTGTGTTGTGGTATTTATTCTTTTCTTCAGTATTTCTTTTTTTTTTTTCCCCATTTGTTTATTTTATTGCATTTTAGGTTTTGGGGTACATGTGAAGAACATGCAGAATTGTTGCATAGGAACACACATGGCAGTGTGATTTGCTGCCTTCCTCCCCATCACCTACATCTGGCATCTCTCCCCTTGCTATCTATCCCCAGCTTCCCACCCCCC
>NW_022440748.1:4006-6524 GCF_009761245.1 Sapajus apella
GTAGTGCTCCCCTCCCTGTGTCCATGTGTTCTCATTATTCAACATCCGCCTATGAGTGAGAACATGCGGTGTTTGATCTTCTGCTCTTCTGTCAGTTTGCTGAGAATGATGGTTTCCAGGTTCATCCATGTCCCTACAAAGGACCCTAACTCATCGTTATTGATGGCTGCATAATATTCCATGGTGTATATGTGCCACATTTTCCCTATCCAGTCTATCGTCGATGGGCATTTGGGTTGGTTCCAGGTCTTTGCTATTGTAAACAGTGCTGCAATGAACATTCGTGTGCACGTGTCCTTATAGTAGAACGATTTGTAACCCTTTGGATATATACCCAGTAATGGGATTGCTGGGTCAAATGGAATTTCTATTTCTATGTCCTTGAGGAATCTCCACACTGCCTTCCACAGTGGTTGAACTAATTTACACTCCCACCAACAGTGTAAAAGTGTTCCTATTTCTCCACATCCTCTCCAGCATCTGTTGTCTCCAGATTTTTTAATGATCGCCATTCTAACTGGTGTGAGATGGTATCTCAATGCTGTTTTGATTTGCATTTCTCTGATGACCAGTGATGATGAGCATTTTTTCATATGTTTGTTGGCCTCACGTATGTCTTCTTTTGAGAAGTGTCTGTTCATATCCTTTGCCCACTTTTGAATGGGCTTGTTTGTTTTTTCTTGTAAATCTGGTTTAGTTCTTTGTAAATTTTGGATATCAGCCCTTTGTCAGATGGGTAAACTGCAAAAATTTTTTCCCAGTCTGTTGGTTGCCGATTCACTCTAATGATTGTTTCTTTTGCTGTGCAGAAGCTGTGGAGTTTGATTAGGTCCCATTTGTCTATATTGGCTTTTGTTGTCAATGCTTTTGGTGTTTTGGTCATGAAGTCCTTGCCTACACCTACGTCCTGAATGGTTTTACCTAGATTTTCTTCTAAGGTTTTTATGGTGTTAGGTCTTATGTTGAAGTCTTTAATCCATCTGGAGTTAATTTTAGTGTAAGGTGTCAGGAAGGGGTCCAGTTTCTGCTTTCTGCACATGGCTAGCCAGCTTTCCCAACACCATTTATTGAACAGGGAATCCTTTCCCCATTGCTTGTTTTTGACTGGTTTGTCAAAGATCAGATGGTTGTAGATATGTTGTGTTGCCTCCGAGACCTCTGTTCTGTTCCATTGGTCTATATCTCTGTTTTGGTACCAGTACCATGCTGTTTTGATTACTGTAGCCTTGTAGTATAGTTTGAAGTCTGGTAGTGTGATGCCCCCCGCTTTGTTCTTTTTGCTTAGAATTGACTTGGCTATGCGGGCTCTCTTTTGGTTCCATATGAAGTTTAAGGTGGTTTTTTCCAGTTCTGCAAAGAAGGTCATTGGTAGCTTGATGGGGATAGCATTGAATCTGTAAATTACTTTGGGCAGTATGGCCATTTTCACGATATTGATTCTTCCTAACCATGAACATGGAATGTTTCTCCATCTGTTTGTGTCCTCTCTTATTTCGTTGAGCAGTGGCTTGTAGTTCTCCTTGAAGAGGTCCTTTACATTCCTTGTTAGTTGTATTCCTAGGTATTTTATTCTCTTTGTGGCAATTGTGAATGGAAGTTTGTTCTTGATTTGGCTCTCTTTAAGTCTGTTATTGGTGTATAGGAATGCATGTGATTTTTGCACATTGATTTTGTATCCTGAGACTTTGCTGAACTTCCTTATCAGTTTCAGGAGGTTTGGGGCTGAGACGGTGGGGTCTTCTAGATATACAATCATGTCGTCTGCAAATAGAGACAATTTGACTTCCTCCTTTCCTATTTGAATACCCTTTATTTCTTTTTCTTGCCTGACTGCTCTGGCTAGAACTTCTAATACTATATTGAATAGCAGTGGTGAGAGAGGGCATCCTTGTCTGGTGCCACATTTCAAGGGGAATGCTTCCAGTTTTTGCCCATTCAGTATGATATTGGCTGTTGGTTTGTCATAAATAGCTTTTATTATCTTGAGATATGTTCCATCGATACCTAGCTTATTGAGTGTTTTTAGCATAAAGGGCTGTTGAATTTTGTCAAAGGCCTTCTCTGCATCAATTGAGATAATCATGTGGTTTTTGTCTTTGGTTCTGTTTATGTGGTGAATTACGTTTATAGACTTGCGTATGTTGAACCAGCCTTGCATCCCCGGGATGAAGCCTACTTGATCATGGTGGATAAGCTTTTTGATGTGCTGTTGCAATCGGCTTGTCAGTATTTTATTGAAGATTTTTGCATCTATGTTCATCATGGATTTTGGCCTGAAGTTTTCTTTTCTTGTTGAGTCTCTGCCGGGTTTTGGAATCAGGATGATGTTAGTGTCATAAAATGATTTGGGAAGAATTCCCTCTTTTTGTATTGTTTGGAATAGTTTCAGAAGAAATGGTACCAGCTCCTCTTTGTATGTCTGGTAGAATTCAGCTGTGAACCCATCTGGACCTGGGCTTTTTTTGGGTGGTAAGCTCTTAATTGCTGCCTCAACTTCAGACCTTGTTATGGGTCTGTT
>NW_022440749.1:0-6147 GCF_009761245.1 Sapajus apella
ATTTGAGACAGGGTCTCGCATCTTTGGGCTGGGTC
This sequence comes from Sapajus apella, assembly GCF_009761245.1. Taxonomy (NCBI): domain Eukaryota; kingdom Metazoa; phylum Chordata; class Mammalia; order Primates; family Cebidae; genus Sapajus; species Sapajus apella. The sequence goes on from NW_022440749.1 coordinate 36, forward strand.
ATGGCAGTGGACAGCCACCGATGCCCCTGCCCTATGAACCTGCAACGCTGACCATACAAACAGCCCTCCTTGGTCCTGGAGGTGAATCCCCTGTCCCAGTGGAAGCCTATCATGAACCCTCAACCCTCAGCAAAGGTGACGGATGGGAGACGGTCACATGACCAAGAGTCCTTACCCGAATTCGATGGTATCAGGAGGGAGGCATTCCTCCTGCTGCTGCTGATGGGATTGCTAAACTTGGACGATGATAGCTTGGAGCTTCCAGAACTAAACTTCTTTACAGCATGAGAGCCTGTTGGAGAAATGGAGAGAGAAATAAGCAAGAGCTCTGCCAACACCGTTTGAGTTCCTGGATCTAGCTGAGCCTGAAGCTATTGGCTGGTTATACAAGCCAATGAGCGTCCCATGTGCTTGAGCTTTCCATCTGCACGAATGGAAAGCATCCTGATTAAAACAGGTGGACTGGCTGGGTGCAGTGGCTCATTCCTGCAGTCCCAGCACTTGGGAGGACAAGGCAGGTGGATTGCTTGAGCCCAGGAACTCAAGGCTGCAGTGAGTTGTGATTGTGCCACTGTACTCCAGCCTGGGTGACAGTAAAACTCTGTCTCAAAATAATAATAATAATGAGCTGAGGCTGGGCATGGTGGTTCATGCCTGTAATCCCAGTACTTTGGGTGGCCGAGGCAGGCAGATCACCTGGCCGACATGGTGAAACCCTGTCTCTCCTAAAAATACAAAAATTAGCCAGGCATGGTGGTGGGTGCCTATAATCCCAGCTATTCAGGAGGCTGAGGCAGGAGAATCTCTTGAACTCAGGAGGCAGAGGTTGCAGTGACCCGAGATTGCACTACTGCACTCCAGCCTGGATGACAGAGTGAGACTCCATTTCAAAATAATAATAATAATAGTGAGCTGGATTCGTAGCACATGCCTGTAATTCCAGCTACTCAGGAGGCTGAGGTAGGAGGATTGCTTGAGCCTGGGAGGTCAAGCCTGCAGTGAGCTGTGATGGTGCCATTGCACTCCAGCCTGAGTGACAGAGTAAGGCTCTGTCTCAAAATAATAATACTAAAAGAGCTGGACTGGTGGAATACACCTGCAATCCCAGCTACTTGGGAGGTTGAAGTGAGAAGATCACTTGAGCCCACGAATTTGAGGCTGCAGTGAGCTATGATCATGCTACTGTATTCCAGCCCGGGCAACAGAGCAAGACCCCATCTCAAAAACAAAACAAACTGGACAATGACTCAACGCAGTTAGTTGGTCCTTCACTTGGTGCCCACTGACCAGCAACTGACTTTCTTTGGGGTCCAGGCAGCTGTCAGTATTCTGGTCTCCAATTCCCTCCCTCAGGGTCTGAGGGACACATGGGCCTGCAGTCACAGAGGAGGGCCCCCTAGATGCTCAGCAGGGGTCTTGCCCACCTGGGAAGTTCTTCATGTTGTTGAGGAGCTTTGCAAAAGACTTATTGCGAGCATCCAGGAACTTCATGGCTTTCTGCACCTCCCTGTTCTTTGGGTTCCCACACACCTTCCTGTGTCTCTTGGGGAGGTAGAATCTGTGGTGAGCAGAGGGGGTGCCCAGGTTAGGGCACAGGCTGGGAGCAAAGCTGTGTGTGCACCCCATCCCCCAGCCCCATGGCCTCACTCACATCACAGCAGGCAGATTGCAGCTCCCGCTCACCTCCTGGATCCGGTAAGCCCAGGCGCGCCGGAGCACAGCCAAACCAATGGGGTAGTGGTGGGCCAGGCAGCAGTCCTCAAAGATACCTGCAGCCACACAGCCGCCCAGATACTTGCATCCTTGCACGTGAACTTGGCAGGGCCAGCCACAGGCATGAACCTGTCTGCATACATACGCTCCTACCACAACCCTTTCGGGCCTGGCAGAGGCTGAGGGACAGCCTCAGGAAAACACAGCCTCCTGGCTCACCCCTTAGCTCTGGTTATTGGGATAGCCAGAAGTTGGAGAGGAACCTTGTGTCCCGGCTGGGAAGGGTGTGGAAGCAGCAAATAAGCAGGAGACCAAGGCCACCTCCATTCCTGCTCTGGGGAAGAGGGTGACTCATAGCGCAGGTGCACCCTGAGGAGAGGTCAACAAGACCCCTCCCCAGCCAAGTTCTAACCTCCTAACAATGAGCTGATTGGAGGCCTGGAGCGGTGGCTCACACCTGTAAACCCAGCACTTTGGGAGGTTGAGGTGGGCAGATTGCTTGAGGTCAGGAGTTTGAGACCAGCCTGGGATACACGGTGAAACCCTGTCTCTACTAAAGATACAAAAATTGGCTGGGCTCGGTGGCTCATGCCTGTAATCTCAGCACTTTGGGAGGCCGAGGCAGGTGGATCATGAGATCAGGAGTTCAAGACCAGCCTGACCAACATGGCGAAACCCTGTCTCTATTAAAAATTAGCCAGGCATGGTGGGACATGCCTGTAATCCCAGCTACTTGGGAGGCTGAGGCAGAATTGCTTGAACCTGGGAGGCAGAGGTTGCAGTGAGCCAAGATCGTGCCATTGCACTCCAGCCTGGGCAACAGGGTGAGATTCCCTCTCAAAAAAAAAAAAAAAAAAAAGGCTAGACAGAGATGAAACACACAGATGAATTAGACCTAGTGTTTTCTTCAGGGAGCTCCTGGCCTGGTTGGGAGACAGGGAAATCAATCTATGCAGAGAGGGGGAAGCCCAGCCACTGTTGGGGGTGCCCATAGGAGGAGGTGATACTGCCAGAAAGTTCTGGGAGGGTGAGCAGGTGGAATGAATGAGCCGAGGAGGAGCTGATGAGACGGTGGTGGAAGCTGGGGCACGAGTCACTGCCCAGCTGGCCTTTGAAGGTCTCTGCAATCCCACCTCTGCCAGAACTAACCTCCAGGGGCCAAGCCTGAGTTCCCTGCAGAGCCCAGCCCAGTGGGAGCAGGTAGAGGAAGGACTCGAGCCCTCCATGTGTCTCCCAACCTTGGCCTCTGAGGGCAAGGGGCAGTGCATTCTGTTGGAACCTCAGGCCGCAATGCCAGGCAGGTAGTTTCCAAGGCTGGGGCCCACCTTTACCTCCAGGTATCAAAGGGCCGGGGCTGGGCCTGGCTCTGATAGCAGAACAATCAGATCACAGCCCAGCCCCCCTCCCGGGCAAAGGCTAAGGACTTGGACCCATCAGGCCCAGGTGAGAAACAGGTGGGGCAGGTGGGGGCAGACAGGGCAGGAGGATGGGGCCCTGTCTGCCCCCACCTGCTCCACCTGGTCTGCCACCCAGCCAGGTACCCTGCTTTGGCCACCTGCCGAAACTCAAGAGGATGTAGGACCCACTGTCAGGGCTCCCGTGGGGACACCGCAGGCCCAGGAACTGTCCTTTGGTGGCTGGAATTCTCAAGCGCCTACTCTGAGGTAGGGAGTGGGGGAAGAATGAAAGAGCTCCCTGTTAATGACAGAAACGGTTATTATTGCTGCTACCGGACCTGAGGCCTAGTCTTTTGCAAGCATGAGCTCATTGGACCCTCAAGTCAAAGCCATGCAGTGGGAATTTTAGATTCCCACTTTGCCGCTGAGAAAATGAAGGCTCCTAAAGGTTTAGGAGGCAGGGCGCACTGGCTCATGCCTGTAATCCTGCACTTTGGGAGGCTGAGGCGTGCAGATCACCTGAGATCAGGAGTTCAAGACCAGCCTGGCCAACATGGTGAAACCCCAGCTCTACTAAAAATACAAAAATTAACGAGGTATGGTAGCACATGCCTGTAGTCCCAGCTACTCGGGCTACTCGGGAGGCTGAGGCAGAAGAATCGTTTGAACACAGGAGGTGGAGGTTGCAGTGAACAGAGATCGTGCCACTGCACTGCAGCCTGGATGACAGAGTGAGACTCCATCTTAAAAAAAAAAGGTTTAGGAGCCACTAACTCTCCGCTGGACTGCATGGGGAGTCCACTCCCATCTGTCTCCAGGGCCCTGATCTCCAACCCCACCCCTGTCTCAGCAGGATTAGGACTCTGCAATATGTCCCTGGTAGTAACTGGCTGTGCCCACAACTGGAAGCCACCTTCTGCCTCCTCATGTCTCTAGGCTGTAGGAGTCTTGCAAAGGACTCCATGGAGCTCTGGAAGAAGGAACTGGGGACCCTTCATCTCCCCGACCCCATCCCAGGAGCTACCCAAATGCCAGGAGTTCCCGCATGTCAGGAGCAGGAGAATTCAGTGGAGATGGGATTGAGGAGACCTCTGGAAGAGATAAGAGACAGATGGAGTGGTGGGGGCACGGGGAGAGGGGGACTTGGGAGTAGGCATTGCCGTAAACGGTACCTTGGACGCGGACAGCTGGGGCCCAGGCTCCCAAGAAGCCAGCCACCAGGCAGGCCAGGAGCCACAGGTTCATGCTGCAGGCGGGTTCTCCTCCTTGGGCACCTGGAAGAACAATGGGGCTACCTGGGGTCTTGGAGGGAAGCGGTGAGGACTGAGGAGAAGGAGGAGAGTGGGTACTGGGAACACCCCTGTCTTAAGCCCCAGGCATACAGCAAAGGAAGGAGGTCGCATAAAATGGGAACAAGTCCAGCTGGAGGGACAAGCTGCTCGTCTCAGTCATGGTCAAGGGACTCACCGATGTTCACTGGGTCAAAGGAGCTGATCCCCAACGGGCTGTATGCCAAGCTCTCCTGTCTACAGGACCAACACACTGAGCTTCACTCTTTATAGACAGAGCCCCACCCAGCCACCCCCTGTCCGCCCTCCTCTCTTCCTCCTCCTCCCCACCTGCACTCTCAGCCTCTGGGATTCTCCCTCCTCTACAGCAATCTCTGCCCTTGACCCATTGGCCCTCATGCCTCCCCACTCCCCATCCCAGGCCTCCCAGCCAGCTCACCTGCTTTCTCCAAAAAGCGCCCTTTTCCCTGTTTCCCTCACTTGCATGTACCTGGTGGACACTGGCTACCTGCAAACAAGGCTCAAGCTGCCTTGAGCCCCCAGGGCAAGCCCTTACCTTCACACTCCCTGCCCTTTCCCGGCTGCCTCAAGCTACATGTTCCCTGGTGGGTCCCCAACTTCACTCCATTTCCCTCTCCTTCCACACCACGGTTAGGTAACTTAGCATGCCACAGAAATGCCGTAGTTGTGAGAACAGACAAATCCGTAGAAAGAGAAAGTAAATTAGTGGTGGCCATAGGATAGGGGAAGGGGAGAATGAAGGAGTGCCTGGGAGAGGGTATGGATTTCCTTTTTTTCTGAAATTAGATGAGAATGATGGTACATAACTCTATGAATATAGTTAGCAAGGCAGAATGGTACACTTCCCACCGGTGAACAACCCCAACAAGAAAGAATGCTCCAGGCCAGGCACAGTGGCTCATGTCTGTAATCCCAACACTTTGGGAGGTCAAGGCCAGAGGATCACTTGAGCCCAGGGTTCAAGACCAGCGTAGGCAACATAGAGAGACCCCTGTCTCTATAAAATTTTTTTTTAAATTAACCCAATGTGGTAATGCATATCTGTAGTCCCAGCTACTTGGGAGGCTGAGGTGGGAGGATTGCTTAAGCCCGGGAGGTTGAGGCTGCAGTGAGCGGTGATCATGCCAGTGCACTCCATCCTGGACAACAGAGCAAGACCCTGTCTCAAAAAAATGAAAAAAAAGGCGGCCAGCCACAGTTGCTCACCCCTGTAATCCCAGCACCTTGGGAGGCCAAGGCGGGCAGATCACCTAAGGTCAGGAATTTGAGACCAGCATGGCCAACATGGCAAAATACCATCTCTATAAAAATACAAAAATTAGCAAGTGTGATGGGTGCCTGTAATTACAGCTACTCAGGAAGCTGAAGCAGGAGAATCGTTTGAACCCAGGAGGCAGAGGTTGCAGTGAGCTGAGATTGCATCACTACATTCCAGCCTGGGCGACAAGAGTGAAACTCTGTCTCAAAAAGAAAGAGAGAAAGAGAGAGGAAGAAAGAAAGAAAGAGAGAGAGAGAGAGAAAGAAGGGACGAGGGAGGGAGGGAGGGAGGAAGGGAGGGAGGGAGGAAGGAAGGAGAAAGAAAGGAAAGAAAGAAAGAAAGAGAAAGAAAGAAAGAGAGAAAGAAAAAGAAAGAAAGAAAGAAAGAAAGAGAAAGAAGAAGAAAGAAAAAGAAAGAAAGAAAGAAAGAAAAAG
>NW_022440749.1:6247-6523 GCF_009761245.1 Sapajus apella
CAGCACTTTGGGAGGCCGAGGCGGGTGGATCACGAGGTCAAGAGATCAAGACCATCCTGGTCAACATGGTGAAACCCCGTCTCTACTAAAAATACAAAAAATTAGCTGGGCATGGTGGCGTGTGCCTGTAATCCCGGCTACTCAGGAGGCTGAGGCAGGAGAATTGCCTGAACCCAGGAGGCGGAGGTTGCGGTGAGCCGATATCGCGCCATTGCACTCCCGCCTGGGCAACAAGAGCGAAACTCCGTCTCAAAAAAAAAAAAAAAAAAAAAAAAA
>NW_022440750.1:0-4578 GCF_009761245.1 Sapajus apella
GGCTGTGGAAAGAACATGTTTGTCCCTGGAATATCTGCTTCCTTTCCTGCCTTAGAGATGTGGTGACTGGCGTCCTTGTCTGACTCTACCCCTCTGTTGAACAGCACTGTTTACTGTCATGGGGCCTACTGACCCCATCCTGGCCATGGTGGGAGAAAACACGACGTTACGCTGCCATCTGTCTCCCGAGAAAAATGCTGAGGACATGGAGGTGCGGTGGTTCCGGTCTCACTTCTCCCCGGCAGTGTTTGTGTATAAGGGTGGGAGACAGAGAACAGAGGAGCAGATGGAGGAGTACCGAGGAAGAACCACCTTTGTGAGCAAGGACATCAGCAGGGGCAGCGTGGCCCTGGTCATACACAACGTCACAGCCCAGGAGAACGGCACCTACCGCTGTTACTTCCAAGAAGGCAGGTCCTCCGATGAGGCCATCCTGCGCCTCATGGTGGCAGGTGCGTTGCTTCCTTTTGCTTTGTTACTTTAGCACAGTGTGACTCTTGGGGAAAGTTTCTCTCCTAACCTCAGGCCCGTAGCAGACCAGCACAATCCTCTTTCCTGGGTCCCCTTTCCACAGGCAGATTCTTCATGGGCACTTTCCCTATGGAAAGAACATTCCAGGGAAAAATCCTTCCTCCTGCATAAGGGCCACCATGAGTGGGTTTGCCCTGCTAAGCTGTGGGCTTCACTTCTTGGGAAGCACATGCAGAACTCAGCTGAGGCCATGAGCAGGGGAATTTGGTGGATTTCGGAAGAAGAGTCTCATGCCTGCCTTCGCACTGAGCTGTGCACGTCTGAGAGTGAGAGGAGACACTTAGTAATTGTCCTGGGACAACTGGAATAAACAAGGACTGACCAGAGAACTAAGACACATCAACTCTTATTTCTTGGTAAATATGAATCCTGACCTCTTTCCTGGAAAGCTGATTGCAGATAGAGTGACTAATATGTAAATAGATGGCTTTATTAAAGGAAGACTTAATACAGAAGCAAAAAAAAATTTTTTTTTTAGATGGAGTCTTGCTCTGCTGCCCACACTGGAGTGTAGTGGCAGGGTCTTGGCTCACAGCAATCTCCACCTCCCAGGTTCAAGCAATTCCCCTGCCTCACCCTCCTCAGTAGGTGGGATTACAGGCATGCACCTACATGCCTGGCTAATTTTTGTATTTTCAGTAGAGATGGGATTTTGCCATGTTAGCCAGGCCGGTCTCAAACTCCTGACCTCAGGTGATCCACCCACCTCGATTTCCCAAAGTGCTGGGATTACAGGGGTCAGCCACCACACCCAGTCCAGAAGCAAAATTATATTCCTGCTGACTCCACAGAGAAAGAACAAGAATTTAGCTGGCAGGAAATAGATAAGGTTTCAACATAGAAATGCATTTAAACTGGGATTTCTAGAAATTTGTTAAAATGACATCAAGTGACTACCTCTGTCTTGGGGTTAGTTTATTATGCATTAAAAGATATTTGTGAAGACTGAAAAAGCCTTTAAGGTGCAGGCTAATCTGTGGTGGCATTTCACTCCATCAGACCAGAGGAGGTGGGGACTAGGGAATTAACTTCTTCCCAGGGGGCCTCAAATAACAGGTAGGAAGCTCCATCTTTGCTACTCACAGTGGTAGCCTCGCATCTGATTAAAACAGAATATCGTGGACGGAGGGTTTCTCGACCCTGTGTCATGGAAGACTTGGTAGCAGTACTTCAGGGTTGACCAGTGATAGTTTCTGTGTGGCAGGAATCGCCTAATCTTTCTCTGTAAAACTGTCGCTGGCCTGGCGTTCCCCACTCTGAACTGGGTTGCTTAGAACTATCTGTTTGTTTGTTTATTCTATTCTCTTTGTTGGGTTGATTGGCTGGCTGATTTGCCTGTATCGAACCTCATGGAATGTTTTAAAGAACTTTGTTTTCCAATATGCTGAGTTATTTTAATTCTTATTCTGCCGAGCCTTTAAATGTACAAGTAGTTTTGTCTCTTGATAAAAATTAAAGTGAGCCTGGGCAACACGACAAAACTCCATCTCTTTAAAAAAAAAAAAAAATACAAAAACATTAGCCAGGCATCATGGCATATGCCTGCAGTCCCAGCTACTTGGGAGGCTGAGGTGGAAGGATCACCCGAACCCAGGAAGTTCAGGTTGTGGTGAACGAAGATCACGCCACAGCACTCCAGCCCAGGAAATAGAGTGAGACTGTGTCAAAATAATAATAATAATAATTAATAATTAAACTGAGCCATAGCACTAGACTTCGGTTATTGGTTTAATTTCCTGTCTTTGGTAAAATTGGTTGGGAGACTTAACAAAGGAATTATTGAGAAGAAGTTTGGATGATCACACACGGCTGAAAGGTATCCCAGGACCATGCTTTTGCAGCTCTTTCATACCTGGTGTTCACTTTTGTTGAAGATTCATTTAAAGATGGATTGTAGTTAGGGTTAGTGTAGATTCTTAGGATTTTTGGTGATGGTCTCTGATACTGAAAATGTGGTATGGTTATCTTAATCCCTGGATCATCCAGATCTTTCTAACAAATTGATGTTCTGAAAGTAGTTTAAGAAAATTGCCCTGCCTGGGCAACATAGTGAGGCTTTGTCTCTACAGAAAAATAAAATGGTAGCCAAGCATGGTGGGAACATGCCTGTAATCCTAGCTAGTTGGGAGGCTGAAGCGGGAGGATCTCTTGAGCCCAGGAGTAGAGGGCACAGTGCTGATTTTGCCACTGTACTCCAGCCTGGACAAGAGTTAAACCCTGTCTCTAAAAAAGCAAAAGGAAAACAAAAGAGGCATTGCCTAACAGGTGGAGCCTCTGGGAGGTAAACAGTGTGAATTAGGATTAGAGGTGGCTTTGTGGACCAGCATGTTAAAGCTCCTAAAAGCCATCACCTCCCACGGGTGGTAGACAGTGGTGGTTATGTGAAGTTCTGAGCTAGACAGAAGGGTCAGTGTCTTTGGTCAATAGGTGTCTTAAGATTCTGCTCACTTGGCAGTTTTTTGTCCTTCTTATTATAGTAGAGCTTCTGGAAGCTGAGGCCTACTGAGAAGTCATCTCAGGAGCAGAAAGTGAAATCCACAACCTGTCTGTTTCAAGTTGGAGTCAACGCACCCACCTTGAAGTGAGAAAGTTAGTCTGGCAGGATAAATTGAACAAGAATTTATAGCAAACAGATAGATGCTTGGTGCTTTGATGGGGCTGTAGGTGGACCACAAAGAAAAGGGTGCAATGTGATCCTTTCCTCTTAGAGAGCTCACAGTTCATGTGGCCCACTGGTCTCCTGGTGTTCTCCAACATCAGGGTTCTTTGTTCCTTACCCTCACCCTTTTTTCCCTCTTCCTCTTTCTTGCTTCCTACCTCTGTCTTTTTTTCCTTTGCATTCTCCCTTCACAGAAGAGATGCAATAGGTACTGACACACCACTGCCTCTTGGCTGAGCCCGGTTATCTCTCCCTAGGACTGGGCTCTGAGCCCCTGGTTGAAATGAGGGGTCACAAGGATGGGGGCATCCTACTGGCGTGCATATCCGGAGGGTGGTACCCAAAGCCCTTCACGGTGTGGAGGGACCCCTCCAGTGAGGTCGTGCCTGCCCTGAAGGAGGACTCCACCTCTGACACAGACAGCCTCTTCATGGTCACCACAGCTGTGATCATCAGAGACAGGTCCATGAGGAACATGTCCTGCTCTGTCAACAACACCCTGCTCGGCCAGAAGAAAGAAAGTGTCATTTTTATTCCAGGTAAGTTTTCTGCCTTCTGAGACTTATCTAGTGCATGGGGGATCTTCAGCACACAGAGCCCAGAGCCGGGGTGGGGCAGCAGTGTGGGTGGAATGGTCCTGGGCCCTGAGGAGCTGGAGGCTGCAGCTTAGCTGAGGCCTCTCCCCTTGCCACAAAGGGAGAATCAAAGAGTCCCAGCACTCATCAGTAGAAGCCTCTTCTCTGAGGTTGAACCTGCTATTTTGTTTCTCCCTGCAAGGTCCTTATGCTGCAGCAATTTTTAAACATTGAAAACAACCATAACACATGGAGACTGGTGTGGATAGGTGACTCACTTGGTGCTCCTGTGTGCTGCAGCCCTCCCTTGCTGGAAAATCCCTTCAAAATCCACTGGAAAATCCCACTCATAATGTATTCAACAAATGCTCAAGGAGTATATTTTATGTTCAAGACACTGTTCTAGAAACCAAAGGTAAATCATTGAAGAAAATATATCAAGATCTCTTCCCTTAAAAAGTGATTAAATAATTAATTAACTATGTATTCTATCAGATGGTGATGAACATCTATAGGAAACATTGAGCAAGGAGAGAATAAAGAGGCCGGGGCGTGAGACATTGCAGATATGAACAGAAGGGTCAGGGAAGACGTCACTGTAAAGATGGGAATTGATTCAACCCATCCGATGACAAGGAACCATCAGATGCTTAAGGACTGAGCAACCCAGCTCCAGGAAGAGCATATGCAAAGGGCCTGGGGAAGGAACATCTCTGGCAGTTTCCAGGACCCCCAGGAGGTGATGCTGGTGTGGCTGAAATGGAGTGAGTGCAGGAAGTGAGAGGAGATGAATTCACAGAGGGAAAGAAAACA
>NW_022440750.1:4588-5923 GCF_009761245.1 Sapajus apella
GACTTTGACTTTTAGAGTGAGTGAGATGGGAAGCACTGGAAGGTTTTGAGCAAATAATTAACATGGTCTCACTTGGGCTGCTCTGTGGAGGACAGACTGCCGATGGTAAGGGCAGAACAAGAGGGAGGGCACTGCAGTATTCCAGGCGTGAGTGATGGTGGCTTGAGGCGGGTGCTGGCTGTGCTGACTCAGCACGGCGGGTCAGCTTCACGCACCCGGGTCCTTCCCATGCTGACTCCAGATGTTTCTGCTTTGCTGCCTCTGGGCCCTGGCCTGGAAGCCACTGAGGTGTCGGCCAGCAGTGAGCCAGCATCTCTTTCACCGTCTGAGTTTTCTGAGGGAGAAGCAAACACAACAGGTAGCTCAGGAGCTCTTGAGATGTGCTCCTAGGGGCATCTCACCCCAGATGTTCTCTTCAAACTAAGTGGACATTTCTGGCTGCCTTTTCAGAATCCTTCATGCCCAGTGTGTCTCCCTGTGTGGTGGCCCTGCCTGTCATTGTGCTTATTCTGATGATACCCATTGCTGTATGCATGTATTGGATCAACAAACTCCAAAAGGAGAAAAAGATTCTGTTAGGGGAAAAGGAGTTTGAACGGGAAATGAGAGAAATTGCTATAAAGGACCTGGAGAAAGAACGTGTGGAAAAAGAGAAAGAACTTCAAATAAAAGGTAAAAGAGGCTGGGTATGGTGACTTACGGCTTGAATCCCAGCACTGTGGGAGGTTGAGGCAGGTGGATCACTTGAGCCCCGAAGTTCGAGACCAACCTGAACAGTAAAGTGAGACCCTGTTTAATTAAAAATAAATAAATCAATCAAAGAGTAGGAGGACAGTTCACCATCCTAGAAAGGACACAACTCCCCCAGGCACCATCGTAGGGAAGAGAGAGAGGAAATGCACGGCAGCAGCAGCAAGGGCTTGGAACTCTCACATCCTCGGAATGAATCTCTGAGAGCTCATATTCTTTCATACTGCCCGCCTGCATTGCATTCATTCGCCTGGCTCCATAACGTACTAAATGGTTGAGCAAAGCAAGTCTAACAATGTACTGATAGTACTCAGCCACCTGATCATGTGTCATTTCTGGCTTCTGACAGTGTCCTAGGCATGAGGGAAGGGAGATATTGCTGTTCATAGAAAGGAGGGTTCCTGCATTGTTGACTATAAACTTAGCTTCTTTTAGTTCTTCTGTTGAAGACATCATTTTGTTTGTTTGTTTTTCAGAACAACTTCAAGAAGAACTGAGTAAGTTTAGCCTTTCCTGAACTACTGCGTGTACAATTTGTGTTCTGCTCAGTTAGCAGCATCTCATGACATTCCCCTCTGTCTGTCC
>NW_022440750.1:5933-6522 GCF_009761245.1 Sapajus apella
GCCAGGGACAAAGGTCAAGTGCATGTACAATAGCAAATTTTCAAAAAAATTAAAATTTACTTTTAATTTTAAAAAGTAAAAACTGTGAAATAAATTTGTACACTATATTCTGTTTCGCCCCAATAATCAAATATGAATGTATAAATGTTTAATACACCATATTACCAACGAGATAGTCAACATTTTGAAACTTTGAATCTTCATAATCCTGTGTGTATTTTACACTGACAGCTCCTTTCAGCTGGAACCAGCTAGTGGAACCAGCTAGGGCACCAATAGGTGCCCCGTTGATGGCTCAAGTTTACACTATACTCAGGCACAGCGCTAGATTGGGGAATGGAGGAAAATGTCCCCAGGGGCACAGGGTAGACAGAGGGTGCTCAGGGCGGGCTCAGTGTTTCCTTGGTGAAGCAGAAGCACTTTTCATAGTTACTGCTCCCAGGGGTGTTGTCGACTAGCCACAGCTTCTGGTCCCCAGAAATCCCAGCCCAAGAAAACCCTATGGCTGTGGAAAGAACATGTTTGTCCCTGGAATATCTGCTTCCTTTCCTGCCTTAGAGATGTGGTGACTGGCGTCCTTGTCTGACTC
>NW_022440751.1:0-5918 GCF_009761245.1 Sapajus apella
AGCTGCGTTTTTGTTTTAGATGAAGATATTTCTCATTACAGCCTACAGTCTCATTCACTCTGGAATATCCAAATGCAGCGTTTAAAAGAAACGTGTTTCTAAGTCGCTGAATCTAAACATAGATGCAAATTCCTAAGGTGAACTAACAAAAAGCAGAGCAGTGTGTACTAGTCGTTTCTCCTGTGTTTTAAACGCAGTCTTACTGCTAGTTCTTATATGACTGTGTATGGCTGGAATTATCTGTTTCCAGAATCTCCAAAGAAAGGATTGCTGAACTGCTGCACACACACGTCAGTTTTACTGTATATGTTGATTGTACAGCTTGACCACCAGTCTGCTAGAAAGCTGCGTTTTTCTTTTAGAGCAAGATATTTCTGATTACACCCTACAGTATCATTCACTTTGGAATATCTAAACGCAGCTTTTAGAAGAAAGGAGTTCCTAACTCGCTGAATCTAAACATAGATGCCACTTCCTAAGGTGAACGAACACAAAGCAGACCAGTTTGAACTAGGCTTTTCTCCTTTGTTTTAAAGGCAGTCTTAGTGCTATTTCTTCCATTCCTGAATATTGCTTTAAATATCTGTTTCCAGGTTCTCCAAAGAAAGGATTTCTTATCTACGGCACACACACATCATTTTAACTCTTTAAGTACATTGTACAGCTTGACAACAATTCTGCTAGATAGATGCGGTTTTGTTTTACAGCAATATATTTCTCATTACAGCCTACAGTCTCAGTCACTCTGGAATATCCAAACACAGCTTTTGGAAGAAACGTGTTTCTAACTCTCGGAGTCTAAACATAGATGGAACTTCCTAACGGGAACGAACCCAAAGCAGAGCAGTTTGAACTAGACGTTTCTCCTGTGTTTTAAACGCAGACTTACTGCTAGTTCACATATGCATGTATAAGGCTGGCAATGTCTGTTTCTAGATTCTCCAAAGTACTGCTGCACACACACATCAGTTTAACCATCTATGTTGATTGTACTGCTTAACAACCGTTCTGCTACATAGCTGCCTTTTTGTTTTGGAGCAAGATATTTCTCATTACAGCCTTTAGTCTCAGTCACTCTGGAATATCCAAACGCAGATTTTAGACCAAACGTTTTTCTAACTCGCTGAATTTAAACATAGATGCAACTTCCTAAGGTGAACGAACACAAAGCAGAGCAGTTTGAAATAGACGTTTCTCCAGTGTTTTAAACGCAGTCTTACTCTTAGTTCTCATATGCCTGTATATGGCTGGAAATATCTGTTTCCAGTTTCTCGAAGCAAAGGATTTCTTAACCGCTGCAAACACACATCAGTTTAACTCTGTAAGTTGATTGTACAGCCTGACAACCGTTCTGCTAGATAGCTGCGTTTTTTTTTAGAGCAAGATGTTTCTGATTACGGCCTACAGGCTCTTTCACACTGGAATATCCAAACGCTGCTTTTAGAAGAAACGTGTTTCTAACTCGCTTAATCTAAACATAGGTGCAACTTCCTAAGGTGAATGAACACAAGGCAGAGTTGTTTGTACTAGACGTTTCTCCTGTGTTTTAAATGGAGTCTTACTGCTAGTTCTTATATGCATGTATATGGCTGGAAATATCTGTTTCCAGATTCTCCAACGAAAGGATTTCTGAAGTACTGCACACACACATCAGTTTAATTCTGTAAGAAGATTGTACAGCTTGACAACCATTCTGCTAGATAGCTGCGTTTTTGTTCTAGAGCAAGATATTTCTCATTACGGCCTTCAGTCCCAGTCATTCTGGAATATCCAAACGCAGCTTTTAGAAGAAACGTGTTTCTAACTCGCTGAATCTAAACATAGATGCAGCTTCCTAAGCTGAACGAACACAAAGCAGAGCAGTTTGATCTATATGTTTCTCCTGTGTTTTAAACGCAGTCTTACTGCTGGTTCTTATATGCCATTATATATCTGGTAATATCTGTTTCCGTATTCTCCAATAGACAGGATTTCTGAACTGCTGGCCACACACATCTGTTTATGTCTGTAAATTGATTCAACAGCTTAACAACAATACTGATAGATATCTGCGTTTTTGTTTTAGAGCAAGATATTTCTTATTACAGCCTACAGTCTCATTCACTCTGGAATATCCAAACGCAGCTTTTAGAAGAAAAGTGTTTCTAATGGGCTGAATCTAAACATAGATGCAACTTCCTAAGGTGAACGAAAGCAAAGCAGAGCAGTTTGAAATAGACGTTTCTCCTGTGTTTTAAACGGAGTCTTACTGCTAGTTCTTACATGCGAGCATATGGCTGGAAATATCGGTTTCCAGATTCTCCAAAGAAAAGGTTTCTGAACTGCTGCAAACACACATCAGTTTAACTCTGTAAGTTGATTGTACAGCTTGACAACCATTCTGCTATAAAGCTTCGTTTTTGTTTTAGAGCAAGATATTTCTCATTACACGCTACAGTCTCATTCACTTTGTAATATCCAAACGCAGCTTTTTTAAGAAACGTGTTACTAACTCGCTGAATCTAAACATAGTTGCAACTTCCTAAGGTGAACGAACACAAAGCAGAGCCGTTGGAACTAGGTGTTTCTCCTGTATTTTAAACGCAGTCTTACTGATAGTTCTTAAAAGCCTGTATATGGCTGGAAATATCTGTTTCCAGATTCTCCAACGAAAGGATTTCTGAACAATGCACACACAGATCAGTTTAACTCTGTAAGTTGATTGTACAGCTTAACAACCATTCTGCTAGATAGATGCGTTTTTGTTTTAGTGCAAGATTTTTCTCATTACAGCCTACAGTCTCATTCACTCTGGAATATCTAAACGCAGCTTTTAGAAGAATGGAGTTTCTAACTCGCTGAATCTAAACATAGATGCCACTTCCTAAGGTGAACGAACACAAAGCAGAGTAGTTTATACTAGGCTTTCCTCCTTTATTTTAAAGGCAGTCTTAGTGCTAGTTCTTCCATTCCCGTATATTGCTTTAAATATCTGTTTCCAGGTTCTCCAAAGAAAGGATTTCTGAACTACGGCACACACACATCAGTTTAACTCTTTAAGTACATTGTACAGTTTGACAACAATTCTGCTAGATAGATGCGGTTTTGTTTTACAGCAAGATATTTCTCATTACAACCTACTGTCTCAGTCACTCTGGAATATCCAAACACAGCTTTTAGAAGAAACGTGTTTCTAACTCTCTGAATCTAAACATAGACGGAACTTCCTAACGGGAATGAAACCAAAGCAGAGCAGTTTGAACTAGACTTTTCTTCTGTGTTTTAAAAGCAGACATACTGCTAGTTCACATATGCATGTATAAGGCTGGTAATGTCTGTTTCTAGATTCTCCAAAGAACTGCTGCACACGCACATCAGTTTAACCATCTAAGTTGATTGTACTGCTTAACAACCATTCTGCTACATAGCTGCCTTTTTGTTTTGGAGCAAGATATTTCTCATTACAGTCTACAGTCGCATTCACTCTGGAGTATCCAAACGCAGCTTTTAGAAGAAACGTGTTTCTAACGCGCTGACTCTAAACATAGATGCTACTTCCTAAGGTGAACGAACACAAAGCAGAGCAGTTTGTACTAGACGTTTCTCCTGTGTTTTAAATGGAGTCTTACTGCTAGTTCTTCTATGTCTGTATATGGCTGGAAATATCTGTTTCCAGATTCTCCAAAGAAAAGATTTCTGAACTGTTGCACACACACATCAGTTTAACTCTGTAAGTTGATTGTCCAGCTTGACAACCATTCTTCTAGACAGCTGCATTTTTGTTTTAGAGCAAGATATTTCTCATTACAGCCTATAGTCTCAGTCACTCTGGAATATCCAAACACAGCTTATAGGAGCAACGTGTTTCCAAATCGCTGATTCTAAACATAGATGCAACTTCCTAAGGTGAACGAACACAAGGCAGAGTTGTTTGTACTAGACGTTTCTCCTTTGTTTTAAATGGAGTCTTACTGCTAGTTCTTATATGCATGTATATGGCTGGAAATATCTGTTTCCAGATTCTCGAAAGAAAAGATTTCTGAACTGTTGCACACACACGTCAGTTTAACTCTGTAAGTTGATTCTACAGCTTAACAGCCATTCTGCTAGGTAGCTGCGCTTTTGTTTCAGAGCAAGATATTTCTCATTACAGCCTATAGTCTCGGTCACTCTGGGATATCCAAACACAGCTTATAGAAGAAATGTGTTTCCAACTTGCTGATTCTAAACATAGATGCAACTTCCTAAGGTGAACGAACACAAGGCAGAGTTGTTTGTACTAGACGTTTCTCCTGTGTTTTAAATGGAGTCTTACTGCTAGTTCTTTTTTTTCTTTCCCCATTTGTTTATTTTATTGTATTTTAGGTTTTGGGGTACATGTGAAGAACATGCAAAATTGTTGCATAGGAACATACATGGCAGTGTGATTTGCTGCCTTCCTCCCCATCACCTACATCTGGCATATCTCCTCTTGCTATCTCTCCCCAGCTTCCCACCCCCCACCCTCCCTCCCCTATTTCCCCCCAACTGACCCCAGTGTGTAGTGCTCCCCCCCCCGTGTCCACGTGTTCTCATTGTTCAACACCCGCCTATGAGTGAGAACATGCGGTGTTTGATCTTCTGCTCTTCTGTCAGTTTACTGAGAATGATGGTTTCCAGGTTCATCCATGTCCCAACAAAGGACCCAAACTCATCGTTTTTGATGGCTGCATAATATTCCATGGTGTATATGTGCCACATTTTCCCTATCCAGTCTATCATCGATGGGTATTTGGGTTGGTTCCAGGTGTTTTCTATTGTAAACAGTGCTGCAATGAACATTCGTGTGCACGTGTCCTTATAGTAGAACGATTTGTAATCTTTTGGATATATACCCAGTAATGGGATTGCTGGGTCAAATGGAATTTCTATTTCTATGTCCTTGAGGAATCTCCACACTGTTTTCCACAATGGTTGAACTAATTTACACCCCACCAACAGTGTAAAAGTGTTCCTATTTCTCCACATCCTCTCCAGCATGTGTTGTGTCCAGATTTTTTAATGATCGCCATTCTAAATGGCGTGAGATGGTATCTCAATATAGTTTTGATTTGCATTTCTCTGATGACCAGTGATGATGAGCATTTTTTCATATGTTTGTTGGCCTCACGTATGTCTTCTTTTGTAAAGTGTCCGTTCATATCCTTTGCCCACTTTTGAATTGGCTTGTTAGTTTTTTTCTTGTAAATCTGATTTAGTTCTTTGTTAATTCTGGATATCAGCCCTTTGTCAGATGGGTAAACTGCAAAAAATTTTTCCCATTCTGTTGGTTGCCGATTCACTCTAATGATTGTTTCTTTTGCTGTGCAGAAGCTGTGGAGTTTGATTAGGTCCCATTTGTCTATTCTGGCTTTTGTTGTCAATGCTTTTGGTGTTTTGGTCATGAAGTCCTTGCCTACACCTATGTCCTGAATGGTTTTGCCTAGATTTTCTTCTAGGGTTTTTATGGTGTTAGGTCTTATGTTTAAGTCTTTAATCCATCTGGAGTTAATTTTAGTGTAAGGTGTTAGGAAGGGGTCCAGTTTCTGCTTTCTGCACATGGCTAGCCAGCTTTCCCAACACCATTTATTGAACAGGGAATCCTTTCCCCATTGCTTGTTTTTGACTGGTTTATCAAAGATCAGATGGTTGTAGATATGTTCTGTTGCGTCCGAGACCTCTGTTCTGTTCCATTGGTCTATATCTCTGTTTTGGTACCAGTACCATGCTGTTTTGATTACTGTAGCCTTGTAGTATAGTTTGAACTCTGGTATTGTGATGCCCCCCGCTTTGTTCTTTTTGCTTAGAATTGACTTGGCTATGCGATCTCTCTTTTGGTTCCATATGAAGTTTAAGGTGGTTTTTTCCAGTTCCGCAAAGAAGGTCATTGGTAGCTTGATGGGGATAGCATTGAATCTGTA
>NW_022440751.1:5928-6521 GCF_009761245.1 Sapajus apella
CTTTACATTCCTTGTTAGTTGTATTCCTAGGTATTTTATTCTCTTTGTGGCAATTGTGAATGGAAGTTTGTTCTTGATTTGGCTCTCTTTAAGTCTGTTATTGGTGTATAGGAATGCATGTGATTTTTGCACATTGATTTTGTAACCTGAGACTTTGCTGAACTTGCTTATCAGTTTCAGGAGATTTGGGGCTGAGACGTTGGGGTCTTCTAGATATACAATCATGTCGTCTGCAAATAGAGACAATTTGACTTCCTCTTTCCTATTTGAATACCCTTTATTTCTTTTTCTTGCCTGATTGCTCTGGCTAGAACTTCTAATACTATATTGAATAGCAGTGGTGAGAGCGGGCATCCTTGCCTGGTGCCACATTTCAAGGGAAATGCTTCCAGTTTTTGCCTATTCAGTATGATATTGGCTGTTGGTTTGTCATAAATCGCTTTTATTATTTTGAGATATGTTCCATCGATACCTAGCTTATTGAGTGTTTTTAGCATAAAGGGCTGTTGAATTTTGTCAAAGGCCTTCTCTGCATCAGTTGAGATCATCATGTGGTTTTTGTCTTTGGTTCTGTTTATGTGGTGAATTACGTT
>NW_022440752.1:0-6521 GCF_009761245.1 Sapajus apella
GGGAGCCCGCCGGCCTCTGTGTGCCTGTGACTGTCCGTGACACTCGGGCCCGGTCTCCCCGCGATGGCTCTCCCCACGGCTCCCGGCAGCCCTCTCCCCGCCGTAGCCCGAGGGCGAGGACGGCGAAAGAGGCTCGTTTGGACTCCGAGCCAAAGCGAGGCCCTGCGAGCGTCCTTTGAGCGGAACCCGTACCCGGGCATGGCCACCAGACAACAGCTGGCCCAGGCCATCGGCGTTCCGGAGCCCAGGGTCCAGATCTGGTTTCAGAATGAGAGATCGCGCCGGCTGAGGCAGCACCGGCGGGAATCCAGGCCCTGGCCTGGGCCAAGCGGCCCCCGAGAAGGCCGGCGAAAGCGGACCGCCATCACCCAATCCCAGACCGCCGTGCTCCTCCGAGCCTTCGAGCAAGAGCGCTTCCCGGACTTCGCCACCAGGGAGGAACTGGCCAGAGAGACGGGCCTCCCGGAGTCCAGGGTTCACATTTGGTTTCAGAACCGAAGGGCCAGGCATCCAGGCCGGGCTGGCGGCGGACCCGGGCCCGCCGGCGGCCTGTGCGACGCGGCGGCCCCTGGCGGGTGCCGCTCTCCTCCCTCCTGGGTGGCCTCCACCCACACCGGGGCGTGGGGGGCGGCGCTTCCCGCACCCCACGTGCCCTGCGCGCCGCCTGGGGCTCTTCCACAGGGCCCCGTCGCGAGCCAGGCAGTAAGGGCCGTGCCCCTGCTCCTGCAAGCACAGGCGGCGCAGGCAGAAGGCACCTGGCAACCCGCCCCGGCCCTCGGGGCTTTCGGGTTCGCCGCCCCGGCTCCTCCGGAAGTGGCGTTCCCCCACCCTCAGAGCCTTCGGGGGCCTCCGCACCCGAGCACATGCCAGGAGGAGCGGGACGGGCAGCACGCCGGCCTGCCGGGGACGTGCTCCGTGGGACAGCTTGGGCCCGCTCCAGCCGACTCGCAGGGGCAAGGTGCGCTCGTGCCACACAGGGCCCACCAGGGTCCTCGGTGGGGCTGGGGCCAGGGGCCCCAGGTGGCCTGGGCGACAGGGGAACCCCAAGCCGGGCCACCTCCACCGCCACAGCCCGCACCTCCGGAGGCCTCCGCCTGGCAGGGGCAGATGCCCGCCCTGCAGGCGCCTTCCCAAGGCCTCCAGGAGCAGGAGGAGCGCTCGTCTGCGCTCACCTCCAGCCTGCTGGATGAGCTCCTGTCGACCCCGGAGTTTGAGCAGCAGGCACGACCTTTCCTAGAGACGGAGCCACCGGGGGAGCTGAAGGAGGTGGAAGAGCTGGCTTCGCTGGAACCACCCCTGAGCGAGGAGGAATACCGGGCTCTGCTGGAGGAGCTTTAAAAGGTGCGCGCGCGGGTTGGGGAGGGGTGGGGGCAGGGCGGTGGCCTCTCTCCCGCTCGGCTTCCAGCAGCGTGTCTTGCCCTCCCGCACCCGGGGCGGGGCAGGGCAGGGCTGTGCTGGCATTCTGTCCCGAGCCGCCTACTGCCCGTGCGCGGGTCTGCAGGCAGCCCGCTGCGCTTCGGGGGACCGGCCCAGGCAGAGCTCTCATCCCTCCGCGCAGCCCTGCCCCCACGCCGCCACCCCGCGTCCTTCAGGAGGGTGGGCAGAGGGCGCGTTTCGCCCCCGAAACGCCGGGCCGGGGCCCCAGGCAGGCCCGCTCTCCGTTCCGCGGCACGCCTCTTCTGCCTCCCCGTTCTGCCCACCGGTCACTCGCACACCGCACACCGCACACCGCACACCGCACACCGGTGCCCCGCCGGCCTCCCCGCGGGCACACACCGAGCAGCGCCTGGCAGCTCAAGGCGGAGCAGACGCGAGGCCACGCCCCCACAACCCTCCTACCCCGCGGGCAAACGGAAGGGCAGCGTTCTCCCGGGCGGGCCCGCAGGAGGGAAGGCGGGAGGAGATGGGGAGAGGATCCCAGACAGAGAGGGAGGGACCATTGAAGGGAGGAAAGGACGGAAGGGAGAGGGGGAGGAAGGGAGTGAGATAGGGACGCAGGGTGGGAGGTAGGCTGGGACCCAGCACCTAGGTCGTGTGACGCTGTCCTCCTGCCTCGGCACTTTCTACTTGGGGCTTTGGGACACGCGTCTGTGCTCCTAACTCCGGTGCTGTGATTTTCTTCTCTTGCCTCCTATCTGCTCACATGGGAGTCAATCACATATCGCTGGGCCCAGTACCAAGTTACATTCCTTTTGTGTCGTGACCCTCTTCTCAGAAAGCATTGTGACATGTCGTTGAGTCCACAGTCAACGTGACGTCAGTCTCCTGCATGAACTCTCGGAGCTCCACTACACAAAACGATTGCCTTGTTATACCTCCTCTTTGCCCACAGGAGAGGATGTGACCTGTCTCTGGGCCCAGCACCTAGGTGAGGTCACTCTGCTCTCCGGACTGGGCTACGCTTACAAAACAAAGAGCCCAGCACACAGGTGCTGTGATTTTATTGCCTGGAGTCTTGCCCGCGGGAATCATCGTTCCATCCTTTTGGTCTCTTCTCCTAGATCATGCGTGTCTCCTTTTCTTCCTGGGAAGCGTCCACCGAGGAGACTGTGACATATGACGTGACTCAGTACCTGCCTGGTGCGCCTCTCGTCTAACGCCTTGGCTTTTCCCACTGGGCTGATCGTGACATGTAGCTGAGCACGGCTTCTAGGTGCTAGGTTCTTTCACTGTTCCCTCCTTCCTTTGTCCTACCCACAGGAGGTGCTGGGATATAGTTCTAAGCACTTCACCTAGGTGATGACCCTTTTTTGGGCGCTCCCCTAATATGGGATTGTGACATATTTCTGGACCTGCACCTAGGCGAGGTTCCTCATTTCTCCTACCTGTTACCTGTTACGGGGAAATGAACAGATATGGGTGGGAGTCTGCAGAAACCACGATTCTTGCCTCCTCGGAAGAAACAGCTCCACCGAGGGCCATACAGCAGGAGGGACCGAGGCAAGATTCAGAGCGGCAGTCAAAGTGTATTCAAAACCTATGGATCAGGAACAAAAGGAAGGAAAGTACACATGGCAGAGTGCCAAGTGGACGGCTCAAAGGCAAATCCAGGATGTGACCTTTTGACTTGGGTTTTTTTTTTTTTTTAATTTTGTTTTCATTATTTATTGTCTAATGTAAATTCTCTGATATTAACATAACTTACTTTTGAATTAAATATTTTTTCTATTTACCGTATGTGCAAAAATGTATTTAATATGGACTCTCTCAGGTTTTACTTTTATTCATATATATTTTTATGACTCTCTGAAGTTTTCTAAGCTGTCATTTTTTCCCCAAATTTATGACATTTGCAGGGTTTTACTTCTATATAAATTTTCTGATATTGAACAAAATTTCAGCAATCGGTTCAGTGTGCCTCTAATACAAAATGAGTAGAAGATCTGTGTTGCAAATAAATTCACTACAACTCTCTTTGCGTTTGTAACGTTTGTCTTCCAAATAAATCCTCTTGAGCACTTTAAAGGCTTCTATTTTCTGAGGAATCTTTCGAAAAAACTGCACTTTTCAAGCTTTTATTAAGTACAAACTCTCTGATGTAGAGCAAGATTGTGAGCAGATATTAAGCACCTTTCTACTCTCTTTGTATTTGTACATTTTTTTCTCAAGTACAAATGCTTTCCTGTGCAAGAAGTTGAGAGCGTTGTTTAAAAGTTTTGCCACATCCTTCATACTTGTAGAAGTTTTCTCTAGCATCAACTACCTTACCTACAATCAAGTGTGTCAACCATTTGAAGACTTTCTCACATTATTGATATTTCTACGATTTCCCACCAGCACAATTTCTTTTATATTTGAAAATGTTTGAGGTGTTGTCACAGGCATTATTACAACCGTTGGGTTTGTAGAGTTTCTCTCCAGTAGAAATCATCTTATGTCTGTTAAGAATTGAGGATTAATGAAGGGCTTTACCCCATTCTTCACACTTTATGGTTCCTATCCATTACGAATTATCATACATATAGTAATATTGAAGGACTTGTTAAAGACTATTCCACATTCTTCATATTTGTAGGCCTTCTCTCCACTGTGACATTTTTACGTGTAGTGAGTGTTGCAGATTGGTTAAAAGCTTTGCCACATTCCTCACATTTGTAGGGTTTCTCTCCAGCATGATTTCTCTTATGTCTAGTAAGGTGTGAGGATACTTTAAAATCTTTGCCACACTCTTGACATTTGTAGGGCTTCTCTCCGGTATGAATTCGCTTATGTGCAGTAATGTGTGAGAACCAGATAAACCCATTGCCACATTCTTCACATTTGTAGGATTTCTCTCTCCCGCTCGGCTTCCGGCAGCGTGTCTTGCCCTCCCGCACACAGGGCAGGGCAGTGCTGTCATTCTGTCCCGAGCCGGCTACTGCGCGTGCCCGGGTCTGCAGGCAGCCGGCCGCGCTTCTGGGGACCGGCCCAGGAGGAACTCTCATCCCTCCGCGCAGCCCTGCCCCCAAGCGAAACCGCGGACTTCAAGAGAGCGGGCAGAGGGCGCGTTTTGCCCCCGAAACGCCGGGCCGAGGCCCCAGGCAGGCCCGCTCTCCGTTCCGCGGCACGCCTCTTCTGCCTCCCCGCTCCGCCCCACCGATCACTCGCACACCGCACACCGCACACCGCACACCGCACACCGCACACCGGTGCCCCTCCGACCGCCCCACCGAGCAGCGCCTGGAAGCTCAAGGCAGAGCAAACGCGAGGCCACGCCCCCACAACCCTCCTACCCCGTGGGCAAAAGGAAGGGCAGCTTTCTCCAGGCGGGAGGGAATGCGGCTAGAGATGGGGAGAGGATCCCAGACAGAGGGGGAGGGAGGAGTGAAGGGAGAAAAGGACGGAAGGGAGAGGGGGAGGAAGGGAGTGAGGCAGGGACGCAGGGTGGGAGGTAGGCTGGGGCCCAGCACCTAGGTCGTGTGACGCTGTCCTCCTGCCTTGGCACTTTCTACTTGGGGCTTTGGGACACGCGTCTGTGCTCCTAACTCCGGTGCTGTGATTCTCTTCTCTTGCCTCCTATCTGCTCACATGGGAGTCAATCACACATCGCTGGGCCCAGTACCAAGTTACATTCCTTTCCTGTCGTGACCCTCTTCTCAGAAAGCATTGTGACATGTCGTTGAGTCCACAGTCATCGTGTCGTGAGTCTCCTGCATGAACCCCGCCCACGGAGACCACTGTGACGTAGCTGTGGGAGCTCAGCTACTCAAACCCAGTGTCTCGTTATACCTGCTCTTTGCCCACAGGAGAGGCTGTGAGCTGTCTCTGGGCTCAGCGCCTAGGTGAGGTCCCTCTGCTCTCCTGACTGGGCTATGCTTACTAAACAAAGAGCCCAGCACACAGGAGCTGTGATTTTATTGCCTGGAGTCTTGCCCGCGGGAAGCATCGTTCCATCCTTTTGGTCTCTTCTGCTAGATCATGCGTGTCTCCTTTTCTTCCTGGGAAGCGTCCACCGAGGAGACTGTGACATATGACGTGACTCAGCACCTGCCTGATGTGCCTCTCGTCTAACGCCTTGGCTTTTCCCACTGGGCTGATCGTGACATGTAGCTGAGCACGGCTTCTAGGTGCTAGGTTCTTTAACGGTTCTCTCCTTCCTTTGCCCTACCCACAGGAGGTACTGGGATATAGTTCTAAACACTTCACCTAGGTAATGACTCTTTCTTGGGAGCTCCCCTAATATGGTATTGTGACATATTTCTGGACCGGCACCTAGGTGAGGTTCCTCATTTCTCCTACCTGTTTGTTACCTGTTACAGGGAAATGAACTGCTGTGGGTGTGAGTCTGCGGAAACCACGATTCTTGCCTCCTCGGAAGAAGCAGCTCCACCGAGGGCCATAAAGCAGGAGAGACCGAGGCAAGATTGAGAGCGGCAGTCGAAGTGTATTCAAAACCTATGGATCAGGAACAAAAGGAAGGAAAGTACGCATGGCAGAGTGCCAAGTGGACGACTCCTAAGGCAAATGCAGGATGTGACCTTTTGACTTGGGTTTTTTTCAATGTTGTTTTCATTCTTGATTGGACTTGGGGTTTTCTGTGTTGGAATACCTCTGGGTTGTCTTTTTTGAGACGGAGTCCCGCACGCTCGCCCAGGCTGGAGTGCAATCGGCCGATCTCGGCTCTCTGCAACCTCCACCCCTCGGGTCCCAGTCATTCTCCTGCCTCAGCCTGCCAAGTAGCGGGGATTCCAGGCGTCTGTAATTCCTGGGGAACCCCAGAGGGCCAGCCCCCGACGTCCCGGCTGTCCTTCCCCCTCCCCCCGCCGCTCAGGCCCCAGCCCCGACCACCCCCCAAGGCCCTGGTCCCTGTGGTTTCTGGCTTGAGAGGGCGGGCTACCCCGCCCTTGGTCCCCGGAGCTCATGCATATTCAGGAAAGGGTGGGGCCGCCAGGTCTCTATAAGAGCGGCCGCTGGCTGGCGGGCCGGACTCCTGGCTTCACCTGCCTGCGGCGCGGTGCAGGTGCAGGTGCAGTGCAGAGGTTGGCTGAGGCGCACGGGAGCCCGCCGGCCTCTGTGTGCCTGTGACTGTCCGTGACACTCGG
>NW_022440753.1:0-4142 GCF_009761245.1 Sapajus apella
AATACAGAAGAAGATGCTTTATAAGAGCAGAATATAAAACTCATACCGTTTGGCGATTTTCAAAGAAACCTGCAGAATTAAACTTGCAGTGTAATCCACCACAAGGGGCTCAACAAAGCCTTGGAAACGTAAATGAAGTGGAATTGCACATGTGACACTTTCAGTAAATTAAAAGAAAAAGAAAGAAAAAGAAAAAAAATGTCCATTAAATAAAATACTTTAAAAAGCCAAGAAACTAACTGCAAGTCCCACAAAGACATTGGGCAATGGTTCTGTATGATTTCAGGAATGCTGATAAAGAATGTCTTAATGCAGTAAAATATAATAAGAAGTACATGTAATCTCTTACCTTTAGTGTTTATTTTACTAGCCATTCCAGGAGGGAAGTAGCAAATAACTAGTTCAGGTCTAGAAAGAAAACCAAGAAATGATACAGTAACCAGTATAATGGCAGTCTCACAGCTAGGAAAATGGTCAAGATATGACTAGGGATTTTTCCTAAAGGCATTCACAGAGTCATCCTGTAATGTAACAATAATTCCTATCATTGTGGACAAAAACTTGGACTTTTCCTTCCCATGACTGGCAAGTAATTACATAAAAAGTAAATTACTTCTTTCATAAAGAAAAACAAAATGAACACTAGTGTACATTCTTTAGTCACTAAAATTCTGCAGAAACCCAGATATAATAAGAAACTCAATTATCCAGCCAGATGTGGTGGCTCACACCTATAATCCCAGCACTTTGGGAGGCCAAGGTGGGTGGGTCACATGAGGTCAGGAGTTCGAGACCAGCCTGACCAACTTGATGAAACCCGGTATCTACTAAAAATAAATAAATTAGCCAGATGTGGTGGTGCATGCCTGTGATCCCAGCTACTTGGGAGGCTGAGGCACAAGAATCACTTGAACCCAAAAAACCAAGGTTGCAGTGAGCTGAGATTGCACCACTACACTTCAGACTGGGCAATAGAGAAAAACTCCATCTCTCTCTCTCTCTCCATACACACACACACACACACACACACACACACACACACACACACACACATATCTCACCTCTTGACCTATGATTAACGTTCCTTCTAAACTCAATTGAAGGTACCATATATCACAAGCCACATGGCAAGAAATAAAATAAATTTCAGTCTTTTTATGCCATTCCAATTACATCTTGGTCAGTTTACAAACATGTTTCAGCAAATGTTGGAGGAGTTTTTCTCCCTCTTTAGGAGTCCTCTCTCACTTTATGCTGCCTAACAAAAGACCTCACACACTTAGAAAGAGGATGGAGACAGGCCAGCTTCAGGACATGCTGCACAAGGAGAACCAACTGTCTCAAAAAGGGAGGGCTCTACACCTCCCTGAAAACTTCACAATTGACAAGCTACACACAAATGCCTGAAGTATGGAAGCCCATCAAGAAAATGAACAATTGGTGATATCAAGACTTCTGACCCAAGGGCCTGCAGCTGGTGTGACCATTCAACAAAATATCCAACTTTAAATGGAGACACATTGGACTGTGACATGCAATAAAAGAACTGAAGCAGCAAAGTGTCTGATTTGGGTTTCCTTTCCATCTTACCCAGCTCCAGCCAGTGAAGAAGTGAGCATGCCTTTGGTGCTCCTGACACATCTGAGGTAGTTCCCGTTCACAGTGGTCAACCTTTGGGATTTTCCCACACATTTTAGGGTCATCATTCACCCATGCTAACCTATAATGTGGAGATAAAAGCTCCTTTTTAGAGACTGATGAGAAAATTGTCAAATCTGAAAGCCCACGAACTGTCTCAGCCAGGGGGAAACACATGTAGGAAAGACTATGGAATCTGATATCAGAAGCCTAATCTCAGGTAGACCTCTACAGATTCACAATTGTGAGTAATTAACTTACTTTCTCTAGGCTCTGTTATTCTCATATAAATCACAAGAAAGGTAGATTGAATAGTCTCCCAGATCAATTCCAATCTTAACATCCTCTGGCTTTATGATTAAAGAATGATGCTAGTATGGCTGAAACTGTGGCTTAACCCCAATAGGAGCCTGCTTGGATCATGCTAGGCAAAACTAGTCCACACAGACAGAGCCATTCTGACCACATCCCTCCGTATGCCAGCTATCATACAGATATGCACCACTGGTATGAGAAGTCCCTTCTACATAAGACACTGACTGATTCAGTAATAGGCTGATTTATTCATTCAACCAACAAGTATTTACTGAGCACCTTCTAGGTATTTAGGGATACAACAGAACAAAACAGACAGAATCCCTTCCCTTATGGAGTTTACATTTTAGTGAAGGACAAGGGGGAGTCAGACAACAAATAGGAAATATAAATTAAGGATATATTTTATGCAGAGCAGTGTTGGGATTCACTCAGGGTGGCTCCCAGAATATTAAGGGAAATTATAGATTATAGTATCAAACCTTTTTGGAAAGCCAAACTGTTTTAATGAGCCGGGTTGAAGACAGCCAGTCCTTACCTTAGAGCTTTAAGTCACAAGGTGACTTAAACTTAAGATAATAAAAGCTTCCCCAGTTAAATCTGTTTACCCACATTCCTTTGTCTCTACTCTGTTTACTCATATAAACTTTGTGTTAGATGGCCCTCTCTGGGGAGGTTGAAAAAGAATTACTAGCTAATGGTGTTTATTCTGAGCCTTAGAACCAAAGGTTTTTATGATTCGTAAATCCACTCTTTTTTCCATGTTAATTATTTACAAGCATGCTGACTTAAAACCTGTTATTAAATCTATACTGAATAAATGGAAGAAGGAACAGGGAGTTGTAGTCAATTAGCTGCAATCACCCTCTAAAAGCAGCTGAGGACCCCTTAGCCCGACTCTTGCACTGTATTCTGTAGGTAAGAGAGTATTTCATTCATCCGTTGCTAAGACAAGGTCTGCAGGACAGACCTCCGCAGGTAGTGATCAAAGTCTCAGAGCAGCCCGGAGGCCTTTGATAAAGTGACTTTTGAACCACAATCCAAAGCAGTGAGAGAGTGATCCATGCAGACAGTAGGGGAAGAATATTCCAGGCAGAGGAAACAGCAAGGCCCAGAGATAGGACAGGATCAAGCCTGCCTAGCGTGCTAAAGGAAACAACATGAGCTCAGTGTTTATAAGGAGGAGTAAGAGCAGGAGAGTAGCAGGAAGAACAGTGAAACAGGTGGCAGGGGCCAGGTCATGTACAAAAAAAAGCCACTGGAGAGTTTGAACAGAGAGGTAATTATGATGTTAATTCCACTGTGAACGGATTGTACTAGCTGTTGTATTGAGAGTAGAGTGGCCAGGCACGGTGGCTCACTCCTGTAATCCCAACACTTTGGGAGGCCAAGGCAGGTGGATCACTTGAGGATAAGAGGTCAAGGCCAGCCTGGCCAACATGATGAAACCCGGTCTCTACTAAAAATGCAGACAATTAGCCGGGCATGATGGCTCATGCCTGTAATCCCAGCTACTAGGAAGGCTGAGGCAGGAGAGTTGCTGGAACTCAGGAGGCAGAAGTTACAGTGAGTTGCACTCTAGCCCTGGTGACAAAGCAAGACTCTGTCTGAGAAAAAAGAGAGAGAAAGAGAATAGACTGAAGAAGGCAAACATGGAAACAAAAAAACCAGTTAGAAGACTACTGAGATAATCCAGGTAAGAGATGATGGCAGAGTGGCAGCAGTAAGCTGTGAAGAGAGACCGATTCTGAAGTTGAATCAACAGGACACTTGAAGACAGAATCATCTTGGAAAATCTTGGAACTACTGCGGAATCAAATGAAGCTAAATGGCACTAAATTCTAACATCCACTGTGAAATCCTGTGAACAGGGTTTGTTCATCTCTGTTACCTAGTGTCCCACCCAGTGCTTGGCACATAATGGGGATATAAAAAGTCTTCAATTCTTAAATGAATAAACGTGGAACTGAATATATTCCAAAGCCAAAAGGCCTGCAGTTTGATAGGTCATTAGGAGATCAAAATGCATCTGATACTAGACATATTTTACTAACAGTGGGTTCACCTCCTCTGAGTGAATCAGCTTCTAAGCAGTGAGCTGAGATCATGCTAGTGCATGGGCAACAAGAGAGAAACTCCAGTAGAAAGAAAAAGAAAGAAAGAAAGAAAGAAAAGAAAAGAAAAGAAAA
>NW_022440753.1:4242-6514 GCF_009761245.1 Sapajus apella
AAAGAAAGAAAGAAAGAAAGAAAGAAAGAAAGAAAGAAAGAAAGGAAGGAAGGAAGGAAGGAAAGAAAGGAAAGAAAGAAAGAAAGAAAGAGAAAGAAAGAAGAAAAGAAAAATAGAAATGTTTCATGACTTTAAGGCAATATAGAAACAGCTAAACTTTTTATACAAATCTGAACCACATTATAAAGCCAGAAAAACACACTAGCTAATATTATTTAATACATACAGTACTAAATAGAAGAGGTAATAATTTTAAAACAAACATCAGTAACATTATTGGACTTAAAAATATATATTTTTTAAATAACAGAAGCAGAAGATTCTTCTGAACTATACATTTCAGCTAGCATTTATTTACTAAAGATTAAAATAATACAACAGCTACCAAAAATCAAGAGCTAGCCAGACACGGTGGCTCACACATGTAACCTCAGCACTTTGGGAGGCTGTGGCAGGTGGATCACTTTAGGTCAGAAGCTGGAGACCCCATCTCTACTCAAAATACAAAAATTAGCCATGTGTGGTGGCACTCACCTCTAGTCCCTAGGGAGGATGTCCGGAATCTGAGAGGAGGTTGCATGAGCTGATTGTGCCACTGCACTCCAGCCTAGGTAACAAAGAAAAATAAAAGTCAAGAGCATGGGGAGTATGAAAATCAAACATAACCAATGGTCTCCCATCAGAATAGCTCCATTTTTTGGCAATCATATGTTAAAGTCTATTTGCTACACATTGGTATTTGCACTAAAGTTTCAAGTGCACATTAGTGCTGACTTAGGTTTAATGTCCTCTGCTGTACACTAAACTTGAATATCACACTTATATATTAAATCAAAAGTATCTTTCCTTAAGGTAATCACCTTTAATACTGCTTTGAAATTACAAAATGTGAATATTGTTTTGATAATTTCCCAGTAACTGAACATTATTGTCTTTAAAAAAAAAAATCTAATAAATTACCATCAAAACAAAAGCCCCACAACATAATCTGTTTCACCTTATAAAAAGCACTGACATTTATAAGACTGTCTTAGTCAATTTATAAAACAGTAATAGCTACTTATTTTTACTCGGAATAGTACCAATTTAATAACATAATAAAAATATATGCCGAGTGTGGTGGCTCATGCCTGTAATCCCAGCACTTTGGCAGACTGAGGCAGGTAAATCACTTGAGGTGAGGAGTTCAAGACCAGCCTGGCCAACATAGTGAAACCCTGTCTCTACTAAAAACACAAAAATTAGCTGGGTGTGGTAGTGCATGCCTATAATCCCAGCTTCTTGGGAGGCTGAGACAGCAGAATTACTTGAACCTAGGAGGCAGAAGTTGCAGTGAGCCGAGTTCATGCACCTGCACTCAAGCTTAGGTGACAGAGCAAAATTCTATCTGAAAAAACAAACAAACAAACAAACAAATAAAGACACGAAGAGGAAGCATTTATTATGTATTTATATGCCAGGCATTATGTCAAGCCCTTTGCTATCTTATCACATCTTGGAGACAGGTCTTCAGTTCTCATAACCACAGAAGAGGGTGATACTAAGGCTCAGACAGGATAAGAGATGTGGCCCCGCTGTGTCCCCAAAGCCTATGCTTTTAGATAAGATTAAGAAAATAATTTGTTTTAAAAAAAATTCAATTCAATTCCTAAGATCCAGCTCTTTGCAATAAATATGTAAATAAATCCTCAATGTCCACGCTTCCCGGTAGCACATGTTATGACTTTTTTTTCCCTTTAAAATGCACCAACAAAGGCCAGGTGTGGTAGCTCATGCCTGTAATCCCAGCACTTTTAAAGGCCAAGGCAAGAAATCAAGGTCAAGACATCAAGGCCATCCTGGCTGACATGATGAAACCCTGTCTCTGCTAAAATTCCAAAAATTACCTGGGTGTGGTGGCACACACCTGTGGTCCCAGCTACTCAGGGAGCTGAGGCAGGAGAGTCACTTGATCCTGGGAGGTGGAGGTTGCAGTGAGCCGACACTGCGCAACTGCACTCCAGCCTGGTGACAGAGCTGAACTCTGTCTCAAAACAAACAAACAAACAAACAAACAAGAACCTACAAAATCCAGGAAAAAAGGCTTAAGCTATTATAAAGTGCAAGAAACACTAAGAGAACCTTAAGCACATAACTAAAAATATTGTGGAAAAGTTATTGAATTCATTAGCAAATTCACTCTAATTCTAGGTTTTCATTTTCATTGAGAGGTAGGTTATATTATTCATATTGAAGACAAAATGTTCAAGTATATTAACATTAATAACTTCAA
>NW_022440754.1:0-6511 GCF_009761245.1 Sapajus apella
GGGGCTTCTTTAAAAAATTTTCCTGCAGGATTTATCAACAGCGGGCTGGGGGTTGAATGCATAATTTAGTGCTGAATGTGGGCTTGGGTTTGGCATGTGGAGGCGGGTGCGGGGAAGCCGTGCGGCAAGGCCAGATAACGAGCTTGGGTGATGACATAGTTATCGGACGTGGAGAGAGATGGATGTGTCCATTTAACCCTCTGCGAGGCAGCCGGCCTTACATTGTTGAAGAGCATGGGGGCCTCAGAAAAGGTCAGAAGCAAGTTCAAATTCCTATACTTTGAATTTCTACTTCATGCCATGCAAAATTAATTTACCCCCTTCACCTCAGTTTTCTTTTGTGTGAAATGGAAACAATTTCATTCCTCATTCAGTTTCTGTCAAGGATTCTAAAACACTCAACTCATTTAAATGTATCATAATTCCTGTCATAACTAGTGGGATCAGTTTCACTATTATTGGATATACAGTTCTGTGCCTGAAACCTATAAAAGAGAAAATCTTATGTCTCCAAGTGTCAGTGATGTGTCATTGTTATGTTATTAATCATAACTGTATTTAATCACACAAGGCCTTATACATGGCAGGTGCTCAATACACACTTGTTTAATCAATGCATGTGGGCTCTGCTGCCACGCTGTTAGGTCCTATTTGGCCTCCACCACTTATTAGCTGAGTGATCTAGGCAAGATAATTCATGTCTCCATGTCCTTCTTTATAAAAGATATATAATAAGAATCCTCAGATCCTTAGGTTGTTGCCAGGGGTGAGTGATTTGGCAAATAGCAGGGGCTTGTTAAACATTAGCTGTGATGAACTCCTTCCAAATCGTCCTTTGCAGAGCCACAGACAAGGTCATAGTGCCACCTGGTGACCCTAGAGTGTAAGTACACATGATCACCAGTATGCTCTCTCTCCACCATAGGTACAAGACTGGGTAGTTACCTCCTAGACGTTTCTGCTGCATCTGCCTTCTCAGGCCTCATGTAAAGACTTTTGTATTTTCCTCCTTGCATTCCTGCAGATGGGGTTCAGGTTGCCCAACACAGCTGGGTGACCCACACAGGACAGTGACCGCCTGTGCCAGCCCAGTGAGGTAGCTGGAGGACCATTGTTCCTTCCTTCTCAAGCTCTGTAGTGGCTCACGCCTGTAATCCCAGCACTTTGGGAGGCCAAGGCAGGCAGATCACTTGTGGTCAGGATTTCCAGACAAGCCTGGCCGACACGGTGAAACCCTGTCTCTACTAAAAATACAAAAATTAGCCAGGCATGATGGTGCATGCCTGGAATGCCAGCTACTAGGGAGGCTGATGCATGACAATTGCTTGAACTTGGGAGCCAAGGGTTGCAGTGAGCCAAAATTTTGCCACTATACTCCAGCCTGGGCGACAGAGTGAGACACTGTCTCAAAAATAAAAATAAAAATAAATAAACTAAAAAACAATTTCTAGGACTCTAATAAGGAAACTTAAGTGTTCAAAAAACTGCTAAGTGAGATGAAGCAAAACAAAAAATCCATAAAATTAAGATAATGTCTTTATAACTATAACATGCAGTTAGAACATTGTTGATTTATTACCTTTTATTTTTATTTTTTTTGAGGTGGGGTCTCACTCTATCGCCCAGGCTGGAGTACAGTGGTGCAATCTCGACACACTGCAACTTCCACCTCCTGAGTTAAAGCGATTCTCCTGCCTCAGCCTTCCAAGTAGCTGGGACTGCAGGCGTTTACCACCACTCCCAGCTAATTTTTGTATTTTTAGTAGAGATGAGGTTTCACCTCGTTGGCTAGGCTGGTCGAAAGCTCCAGATTTCAGGTGATCCCCACCCCTCCCTCCCCACGCCTGGGACTCCCATAGTGCTGGGATCACAGGCATGAGCCACACTGCGCCCGCCCTTTACTTGTTTTATTTTCTAGATTTAAGAAACATTTTTTTCATAAGTTATCTATAATTCACACCGACTTGGTAAAGCACACTTTTGTGAACAGAGGTGGGTGGAAGCGTTTGGTTTTCCTCCCTACCTGATCCCTCCAAAGTTTGGAACCTATTCATAAATATTCTTATTTTCTGTTCAGACGTTCTCATTATCAGCAGGCGATAATCAGAAAGAGTGGTTCTGTCAACCTTTGACTGAAGCATCCTATTTAAGAATATGTAGAAATTGCCTGGCCCTGAGTTTGCAGATTCACAGTGAGGAAGAAAATGTCCCACCCTGCAGGCCCGAGAGCCTTAGAGCTTTCCAGGGAGCAATATGGCAGGGAGGGTCTTGGCAGCTGCTCGCCAGCAGGAACCAGGGGAGGCAGCCCCGGGGCAACCCTCCTGCCATTGGGGAACTTCTGCTTCCTGGCATCTTTCTCCTCCACCCCACCGGCTGCTTGGGGGAGCTGCTGGTGCCTGGAGGTGGCTCCACCGCATCCTCCTGCCACAGAAAAGGAGAGGCGGTGGTGGCCTGAGGCGTGAGCCCAGCTGGCCCCCATGGGGAATATGGGGACCTGAGCAGCAGAGGCCTCAGTGGCTTCACTGCTAAGGCACCTCACGACAAGATGCAGCCAAGTGGAACCCCGCCCCACCATCCCGGGAGGAGGCCTCCAGGAAGCCCCGGGCAGAGTGCTGGGCACCAACAAGCACCACGGCAACCTCCAGGAAGCTCCAACACTAGCCTACAGGGCTGCACCTTCCGGCACCACGCTGGGGCAGGAACTGTGTTGTCAGCCGGCCACACGGACCTGGGGTGCCCAGGCCTGCAGCAGCTGGAGGACAAACCCATGCCTACTGCCTCCTGGTGATGAGGAGGACTAGGATGGCATCCTAGAAATGTGCAAGAGCTCAGAGCTCGGGCTCCATGCCAGGAAAGGCCAGGAGCAGAAGATGGAGAGATGGAGATGGAGAAGCAGCAGGAGGGAAGGAGCGCACTCCAACGAGGAGCAGGGTGGGTGGTCAGCCTCTGCTGGCCCAGTTAGAACATGAAGAGGATGAAGCAGCAGAAAGAGCGGAAATGAGAAGGTGCAGTGACACAGCGGAGCACAATGCAGAATCCAGGCCCAGGACTCCAGTAAAACCTGGCTTTAATTCCAGTTCACAGCCCCACCC
The DNA here is from genome assembly GCF_009761245.1 of Sapajus apella. Classification (NCBI taxonomy): domain Eukaryota; kingdom Metazoa; phylum Chordata; class Mammalia; order Primates; family Cebidae; genus Sapajus; species Sapajus apella. The sequence goes on from NW_022440754.1 coordinate 3,093, forward strand.
CTAATCAGAGAGGATCATGGGAGAGGGAGGACCCAAGGAACACTGAAACATGAAGGGCAGGAATCTGAGGCCAGGACTGATTGTGGGAAATGGTGGGAATCAGGAAAGGAGAAAGTGAGGCAGAATAGAGGGTGCGGGGTGGGGGTGAGTGAGCTGGGTTAGGAAGGATTAGAAATCAGAAGCTTAGGAAGGATCTAGAACCAAACTGTTCCTAAGAAGGTGCGGGGGTGGGGGGGGAAGGTGCAAGCTGCAGCCAGGCGTGGTGGCTCACACCTGTAATCTCAGCACTTTGGGAGGCCAAGATGGGCAGATCACCTGAGGTCAGGAGTTGGAGAACAGCCTGGCCAACATGGAGAATCCCTGTCTCTACTAAAAATAAAAAATTAGTCTGGCGTGGTGGTGTGCGCCGCTGATCCCAGCTACTTAGGAGGCAGAAGTGAGAGAATTGCTTGAACCCGGGAGGCAGAGGTTGCAGTGAGCCGAGATCGCACCACTGCATTCTAGCCTGGGCAACAAGAGGGAAACTTGGTCTCAAAAAAAAATTGATTAATGAATGAGGAAATGTCTTGGAAACAGTTGTACTTATCATTTTGGGGGTTTTGTTGCTTGTTGTTTTTCCCCTATCTAGGTGCATATATATATTTTTTTCTTTTATGACAGTCTTGTTCTGTCACCCAGGCTGGAGTGCATCAGTGTGATTTCGGCTCACTGCAACCTCCACCTCCCGGGTTCAAGTGATTCTCCTGCCTCAGTCTCCCAAGTAGCTGGGATTATAAGGGCAGGCCATCACACCCAGCGTTTTTTATTTGTTTTTTGTTTTGTTTTGTTTTGATATGTTGCCCAGGCTGGAGTGCAGTGGCACCGTGCCGGCTTGCTGCAACCTCCGTCTCCTGGGTTCAAGCAATTTGTCTCAGCTTCCCGAGTAGCTGAGATTACAGGCTCCCACCACCATGCCCAGTTAATTTCAGATTTTTGGTAGAGACAGGGTTTCACCATGTTGACCAGGCTGGTTTTGAACTTCTGACTTCAGGTGATCTGCCCACCTCAATCTCCTAAAGTGCTGAGATTACAGGTGTGAGCCACAGAAAATGTTTTTTAAATCACAGCTGGTACACACCTCTAGTCCCAGCTACTTCAGGGTCCTAGGCAGGAGGATCACTGGAGCCCAGGAGATCAAGGCTGCAGTGAGCCATGTTCACACCACTGCACTCCACCATGAGTGACAGAGTGAGACCCTGTGTCAAAAAAAACAAAAACCTCAATAGGTCTCCATTGCATATGCAGTCACCTAAGTAGCCAAGATTTAGAGAAATGTCTTTCACAAATGCAGATGTACAAAAAGGACATGTCTTCATTTATTGAGGGAGTTTCAGTGTTTTTTATGTACCAATGCTTACATACGCAATGAACATTGTGAGGCTGGGTTTGGTGGCTCATTCCTGTAATCTTAGCACTGTGGGAGGCTGAGGTGGACAGATCACTTAAGTTTAGTAGTTTGAGACCAGCCTGGCCAATGTGGAGAAACCTGGTTTCTATGAAATATACAAAAATTAGCCAGGCATGGTGGCAGGTGCCTGTAATCCCAGCTACTCGGGAGGCTGAGGCAGGAGAATCGCTTGAGCCCAGGCGGTTGCAGTGAGCCTAGATTGTGCCACTACACTTCAGCCTGGGTGACAGAGTGAGACTCCCTCTCAAAAAACAAAGTTAACATTTTGATAATGCACTTTCGTGGAGTCACGTATCTGATGTCCAAGGCAGTGGAGGGAACGGCTGCCCCAGCTCTAGGAGAGGCTGGTCTGCCTTCTGGATTGGTTCTGTCTGGGTCCCTGGCTGATGGATGGTGCCTGCCAACTCGTGGGCAAATCTTCCCTTCCTAGTCCACTCAAACTCACCCAGTCATCTCCTCAGGAAACACCCTCCCAGACACACCCCAAATCATCTTTTACCTGGTTTCCACGTGTCCTTTCATTCAGTCAACATGACACCTACAATTTTGGTTTTGTTTGTTTGTTTGAGATGGAGTCTTGCTTTGTTACCCAGGCTGGAGTGCAGTAGCTGACACTCAGCTTACTGCAGCCTCGACAACCCATGTTCAAGGGATCCTCCTGCCTCAGCCTCCAGAGTAGGTGGGGCTACAGGCAGGCACCACCACACCCAGCTAACTTTTGTAGAGAGGGGATTTTGCCATGTTGGCCAGGCTGGTCTTGAAATTTTGGACTCAAGCAAACTGCCTGCCTTGTCTTCCCAAAGTTCTGGGGTTTCAGAATTTCAGTCGTGAGCCACCTTGCCTGATGGACACCTAAAATTAAGTCCCAAAGCCCATCTGTTGTCAACAAGGTACCCTCCTCTATCTCCTCAACCCGTGCTTAATTTATAAATAAATAACAAGGTAATCATTTACCTGTCATGATTCAACTAGCATGATGCAACTATGTGGCGTACAACTGAAAACACACCCCTTTCCCAGAATTCATCTCTCAGGATTTCAACATAATGGATTTAAATTTTGGGGGATTGTAATTTTTGAGATTTTAGATGTGAGGGATTTTGATCTTTCGGTATTTAACCTATTTTACAACTGAGCAGACTGAGTCGCAGAGAGGGGATGTGAACTGCCCAAGGTCTCACAGGTAGTGAGGGTTTGTAGCTGGAACTTGAACCAGGGTCTATCTTGGAAAGAGATTCTACACTGAGCCTCCTCCTGAGAAGCCTGCTCTTTGGGGTTTGGAGGAAATTCATGGTCAGTAAACTGTGTCTCAGGAAGCTGTTCCTCTAATGCATCAATCAGGATAAACAAGATTATGAGGCAGTAACAAGCAACCTCTATTCTCCTTTTTTCTGTTTGTTTTTTGTTTTTTAGAGATGGAGCACTCTGTCACTCAGGCTGGAGTGCAGTGGTGCAACATTGGCTCACTGCCATCTCCATCTCCTGGTTCAAGCAATTTTCCTGTCTCAGTCTTCTCAGTAGCTGGGATTACAAGCACACCTCACCACACCCGGGTAAATTTTGTATTTTTAGTAGAGACAGAGTTTCACCATGTTAGCCAGGCTGGTCTTGAACTCCTGGCCTCAAATGATCCTCCAGCCTCAGCCTCCCCAAGTGTGATAACCTGCTTTTTGTCATCTAAAACTGACTCTCTCTTTCTCAGACTGAGAGCTGTTCAGGCTTCATGTTAACTTCTTGAGCCGGACAGACTCCATCTTACCTTTTTCATTTTAGTTATTTTCCCACCATTCAGTATGTAACTGCAGTATGTAGCTCGGACAGGCTGACACTGGACAACTCCAGGAATGCATTTGCTGATAAGAGGCTGAGTTAAGTGGTACCAGCAGAGCCTGGGAATGCAGGTGCTGTTGAGCACCCAGAGCCCGAGTTATCTATAAGTTGTATGTCTTTCATGACAGCTTTACCCCTTGCA
>NW_022440755.1:0-5044 GCF_009761245.1 Sapajus apella
AACAATATACCGGCACATGAGAACTAACATTAAGACTGCGTTTAAAACACTGGAGAAACGTCTAGTTCAAACTGCTCTGCTTTGTGTTCGTTCACCTTAGGAAGTTGCATCTATGTTTAGATTCAGCGAGTTAGAAACACGCTTCTTCTAAAAGCTTCTTTTGGGTATTCCAGAACGACTGGGCCTAAAGGCTATAATGAAAAATACTTGCTCTAAAACAAAAACGCAGCTATCTAGCAGAATGGTTGTCAAGCTGTACAATCTTCTTACAGAGTTAAACTGACGTGTGTGTGCAGTAGTTAAGAAATCCTTTCCTGGAGAATCTGGAAACAGATATTTCCAGCCTCATATATGCATTTAAGACCAAGCTGTAAGACTGTGTTTAAAACACAAGAGAAACGTGTACTTCAAACTGCACTGCTTTCTATTCGTTCAACTTAGGAAGTTTCATCTATGTTTATATTCAGCGAGTAAGAAACACGTTTCTTCTAAAAGCAGCATTTGGATATTCCAGTGTGAAATAGCCTGCAGGCCGTAATCAAAAACGTCTTGCTCTAAAACAAAAACGCAGCTATCTAGCAGAATGGTTGTCAAGTTGTAAAATCATCTTACGGAGTTAAATTGATGTGTGTGCAGAGGTTCTGAAATCTTTTCTTCGGGTAGCCTGGAAACAGATATTTCCAGCCTTACACAGGCATTTGAGACGTAGCAGTCAGACTGCGTTTAAAACACAGGAAAAACGTCAAGTTCAAACTGCCCTGCTTTGTGTTCGTTCACCTTAGGAAGTTGCATCTATGTTTACATTCAGCGAGTTAGAAACACGTTTCTTCTAAAAGCTGCGTTTGAATATTCCAGAATGACTGAGACTAAAGGCCATAATGAGAAATATCTTGCTCTAAAACGAAAACTCAGTTATCTAGCAGAATGGTTGTCAAGCTGTGCTATCAACATACAGAGTTAAACTGATGTGTGTTTGCAGCAGTTCAGAAATCCTTTGCTTCGAGAATCTGAAGACAGATATTTCCAGCCATATACAGGCATAGGAGAACTAACAGTAAGACTTCCTTTAAAACACTGGAGAAACGTCTAGTTCAAACTGCTCTGCTTTGTGTTTGTTCACCTTACGAAGTTGCGTCTATGTTTAGATTCAGCGACTTAGAAACACGTTTCTTCTAAAAGCTGCGTTTGGATATTCCAGAGTGACTGAGACTAAAGGCCGTAATGAGAAATATCTTGCTCTAAAACAAAAACGCAGCTATCTAGCAGAATGGTTGTCAATCTGTACAATCTTCTTTCAGAATGAAACTGACGTGTGTGTTCAGTAGTTCAGAAATCCTTTCGTTGGAGAATCTGGAAACAGATATTTCCAGCCTTATACAGGCATTTAAGACCTAGCGGAAAGACTGAGTTTAAAACAGACGAGAAACGTATAGTTCAAACTGCACTGCTTTCTATTCGTTCACCTTAGGAAGTTGCATCTATGTTTAGATTCAGGGAGTTAGAAACACGTTTCTTCTAAAAGCTGCGTTTGGATATTCCAGTTTGACAGAGCCTGTAGGCCGTAATCAGAAACATCTTGCTCTAAAACAAAAACGCAGCTATCTTGTAGAATGGTTGTCAATCTGTGCAATCTTCTTACAGAGTTAAACTGAGTCGTGTGTGCAGTAGTTCAGAAATTCTTTCGTTGGAGAATCTGGAAACAGATATTTCCAGCCTTATACATTCATTTAAGACCAAGCTGAAAGACTGCTTTTAAAACAAAGGAGAAAAGTCTAGTTCAAACTGCACCGCTTTCTATTCGTTCACCTTAGGAAGTTGCATCTATGTTTATATTTAGCGAGTTAGAAACACGTTTCTTCTAAAAGCAGCATTTGCATATTCCAGTGTGAAAGAGCCTGCAGGCCGTAATCAGAAACATCTTGCTCTAAAACAAAAACGCAGCTATCTATCAGAATGGTTGTCAAGTTGTAAAATCATCTTATGGAGTTAAATTGATGTGTGTGTGCAGAGGTTCTGAAATCTTTTCTTCGAGTAACCTGGAAACGGATATTTCCAGCCTTACAGAGGCATTTAAGACCTAGCAATCAGACTGCATTTAAAACACGGGACAAACGTCAAGTTCAAACTGCTCTGCTTTTTGTTCGTTCACCTTAGGAAGTTGCATCTATGTTTAGATTCAGCGAGGTAGAAACACGTTTCTTCTAAAAGCTGCCTTTGGATATTCCAGAATGACTGAGACTAAAGGATGTAATGAGAAATATCTTGCTCTAAAACAAAAACGCAGCTATGTAGCAGAATGGTTGTCAAGTTGAGCTATCAACTTACAGAGTTAAACTGATGTGTGTTTGCAGCAGTTTAGAAATCCTTTGCTTCGAGAATCTGAAGACAGATATTTCCAGCAATATACCGGCACATGAGAACTAACAGTAAGACTGCGTTTAAAACACTGGAGAAACGTCTAGTTCAAACTGCTCTGCTTTGTGTTCGTTCACCTTAGGAAGTTGCATCTATGTTTAGATTCAGCGAGTTAGAAACACGCTTCTTCTAAAAGCTTCGTTTGGATATTCCAGAATGACTGGGCCTAAAGGCTGTAATGAAAAATACTTGACTAAAACAAAAACGTAGCTATCTAGCAGAATGGTTCTCAAGCTGTACCATCTTCTTACAGAGTTAAACTGACGTGTGTGTGCAGTAGTTCAGAAATCCTTTCGTTGGAGAATCTGGAAACAGATATTTCCAGCCTTATATATGCATTTAAGAACAAGCTGTAAGACTGCGTTTAAAACACAGGAGAAACGTGTACTTCAAACTGCACTGCTTTCTAGTCGTTCACCTTAGGAAGTTGCATCTATGTTTAGATTCAGCGAGTTAGAAACACGTTTCTTCTAAAAGCAGCATTTGGATATTCCAGTGTGAAAGAGCCTGCAGGCCGTAATCAAAAACGTCTTGCTCTAAAACAAAAACGCAGCTATCTAGCAGAATAGTTGTCAAGTTGTAAAATCATCTTACGGAGTTAAATTGATGTGTGTGCAGAGGTTCTGAAATCTTTTCTTCAGGTAACCTGGAAACAGATATTTCCAGCCTTACACAGGCATTTAAGACCTAGCAGTCAGACTGCGTTTAAAACACAGGAAAAAAGTCAAGTTCAAACTGCTCTGCTTTGTTTCGTTCACCTTAGGAAGTTGCATCTATGTTTACATTCAGCGAGTTAGAAACACGTTTCTTCTAAAAGCTGCGTTTGGATATTCCAGAATGACTGAGACTAAAGGCCCTAATGAGAAATATCTTGCTCTAAAACGAAAACGCAGCTATCAAGCAGAATGGTTGTCAAGCTGTGCTATCAACATACAGAGTTAAACTGATGTGTGTTTGCAGCAGTTGAGAAATCCTTTGCTTCGAGAATCTGAAGACAGATATTTCCAGCCAAATACAGGCATATGAGAACTAACAGTAAGACTTCGTTTAAAACACTGGAGAAACGTCTAGTTCAAACTGCTCTGCTTTGTGTTCGTTCACCTTACGAAGTTGCGTCTATGTTTAGATTCAGCAAGTTAGAAACACGTTTCTTCTAAAAGCTGCGTTTGGATATTCCAGAATGACTGAGACTAAAGGCCGTAATGAGAAATATCTTGCTCTAAAGCAAAAACGCAGCTATCTAACAGAATGGTTGTTAAGCTGTACAATCTTCTTACAGAGTGAAACTGACTTGTGTGTGCAGTAGTTCAGAAATCCTTTCGTTGGAGAATCTGGAAACAGATATTTCCAGCCTTATACAGGCATTTAAGACCTAGCGGTAAGACTGCGTTTAAAACACAGGAGAAACGTCTAGTGCAAACTGCACTGCTTTCTATTCGTTCACCTTAGTAAGTTGCATCTATGTTTAGATTCAGCGAGTTAGAAAGACGTTTCCTCTAAAAGCAGCATTTGGATATTCCGGAATGACAGAGACTAAAGGCTGTAATGAGAATTATATTGGTCTAAAACAAAAACGCAGCTATCTAGCAGAATGGTTGTCAAGCTGTAAAATCATCTTATGGAGTTAAATTGATGTGTGTGTCCAGAGGTTCTGAAATCTTTTCTTTGGGGAATCTGGAAAAAGATATTTTCAGCCTTACCCCGGCATTTGAGACCTAGCATTAAGACTGCGTTTATAACACAGGAGAAACGTCTAGTTCAAACTGCTCTGCTTTGTGTTCGTTCACCTTAGGAAGTTGCAACTATGTTTACATTCAGCGAGTTAGAAACACGTTTCTTCTAAAAGCTGCGTTTGGATATTCCAGAATGACTGAGACTAAAGGCCGTAATGAGAAATAACTTGCTCTAAAACAAAAACGCAGCTATCTGGCAGAATGGTTATCAAGCAGTGCAATGAACATACAGAGTTAAACTGATGTGTGCTTGCAGCAGTACAGAAATCCTTTGCTTCGAGAATCTGGAGACAGATATTTCCTGCCATTAACAGGCATTTAAGACCTAGCGGTAAGACTGCATTTGAAACACAGGAGAAACGTGTATTTCAAACTGCACTCCTTTCTATTCGTTCACCTTAGGAAGTTGCATCTATGTTTAGATTCAGCGAGTTAGAAACACCTTCTTCTAAAAGCAGCATTTGGATACTCCAGTGTGAAAGAGCCTGCAGGCCGTAATCAGAAACATCTTGCTCTAAAACAAAAACGCAGATGTCTAGCAGAATGGTTGTCAAGTTGTAAAATCATCTTATGGTGATAAATTGATGTCTCTGTGCAGAGGTTCTGAAAACTTTTCTTCGGATAATCTGGAAACAGATATTTCCAGCCTTACACAGGCATATGAGAACTAACAGTAAGACTGCGTTTAAAACACTGGAGAAACCTCTAGTACAAACAGCTCTGCTTTGTGTTCGTTCACCTTAGGAAGTTGCAACTATGTTTAGATTCAGCGAGTTTGAATCACGTTTCTTCTAAAAGCTGCGTTTGGATATTCCAGAATGACTGAGACTAAAGGCCGTAATGAGAAATATCTTGCTCTAAAACAAAAACGCAGCTATTAGAAGAAACGTGTTTCT
>NW_022440755.1:5144-6509 GCF_009761245.1 Sapajus apella
TGAGAAATATCTTGCTCTAAAACAAAAACGCAGCTATCTGGCAGAATTGTTGTCAAGCTGTGCAATCAACATACAGAGATAAACTGATGTGTGTTTGCAGCAGTTCAGAAATCCTTTACTTCGATAATCTGGAGACAGATATTTCCAGCCATATACAGGCATATGAGAACTAACAGTAAGACTGCGTTTAAAACACTGGAGAAACCTCTAGTACAAACAGCTCTGCTTTGTGTTCGTTCACCTTAGGAAGTTGCAACTATGTTTAGATTCAGCGAGTTTGAATCACTTTTCTTCTAAAAGCTGCGTTTGGATATTCCAGAATGACTGAGACTAAAGGCCGTAATGAGAAATATCTGGCTCTAAAACAAAAACGCAGCTATCTGGCAGAATGGTTATCAAGCAGTGCAATGAACATACAGAGTTAAACTGATGTGTGTTTGCAGCAGTTCAGAAATCCTTTGCTTCGAGAATCTGGAGACACATATTTCCTGCCATTTACAGGCATTTAAGACCTGGCGGTAAGACTGCATTTAAAACACAGGAGAAATGTGTATTTCAAACTTCACTCCTTTCTATTCGCTCTCCTTAGGAAGTTGCATCTATGTTTAGATTCAGCGAGTTAGAAACATGTTTCTTCTAAAAGCAGCATTTGGATATTCCAGTGTGAAACACCTGCAGGCCGCAAACAGAAACATCTTGCTCTAAAACGAAAACGCAGCTATCTAGCAGAATGGTTGTCAAGTTGTAAAATCAGCTTATGGGGCTAAATTGATGTGTGTGTGCAGAGGTTCTGAAATCTTTTCTTCGGATAATCTATAAACAGATATTTCCAGCCTTACACTGGCATATGAGAACTAACATTCAGACTGCCTTTAAAACACTGGAGAAACCTCTAGTTCAAACTGCTCTTCTTTGTGTTCGTTCACCTTAGGAAGTTCCATCTATGTTTAGATTCAGCGAGTTAGAAACATGTTTCTTCTAAAAGCAGCATTTGGATATTCCAGTGTGAAAGACCTGCAGGCCGCAATCAGAAACATCTTGCTCTAAAACAAAAACGCAGCTATCTAGCAGAATGGTTGTCAACCTATGCAATCAACATACAGCGTTAAACTGATGTGTGTTTGCAGGAGTTCAGAAATCCTTTGCTTCGAGAATCTGGAGACAGATATTTCCTGCCATATACAGGCATATGAGATCTAACAGTAAGACTGCGTTTAAAACACTGGAGAAACGGCTTGTTCAAACTGCTCTGCTTTGTGTTCGTTCACCTTAGGAAGAAGCAACTATGTTTAGATTCAGCGAGTTAGAAACACGTTTCTTCTAAAAGCTGCGTTTGGATATTCCAGAATGACTGAGACTAAAGGT
>NW_022440756.1:0-6508 GCF_009761245.1 Sapajus apella
TAAAAAAAAAAAAAAAAAAAAGAAATCTTTGTTTTTGTTGTTTGAGACAGAGTTTTGCTCTGTCGCCCAGCTGAGTGCAGTGACATGATCATGGCTCACTGGAACCTCAACCTCCTGGGCTCAAGTAATCCTCCTGCCTCAGCTGGGACTAAAGGCATGTGCCACCAAACCTGACTAATTTTTTGTATTTTTTTCTAGAGATCAGATTTCACCATGTTGCCCAGGCTGGTCTCAAACTGGAACTCCTGGGCAATAATATTGTAAAATATTTAAATATGTGGAAACATTTTAGATTATTAATACTAATGCATAGTATATATTTTATATATTTACTTTAAAATATATTTTAATAGTATGTAAAGCACAAATCAGTAATTGTGTTGGTGTTATCGAGAAGCAAGATTTTTCAGTATAAGAAAAGAGAAATCTAAACCGAAAGTTAAGCCCAAGTCACATTCCCATGCAAACGAAGTATAGTTTTGACTACTGCTATAGGTAAAGGACAGAGCATAAACTGCCCTAAGGATCCAACAGGCAAAATTCAATAAACGGTAAATTCTACAAATGATCTGTATTCTTCAGTAAATTGAAAGGAAGAAACAAAAACAAAGACCCTACACTTAAGTGATAATTGAGCAATTACTTTGTGTGGACCTTCAGATTCTGATAAGACTAGTCTTTATGACAATAAGGAATTATAGTTCATTTCTTGAAGTCTGACAGTGGTATCATATTTATGGTAAAAAGAAAAGGAATTATTTTAATTATATTAAAATAGTTGTACATTGAAAAATATAGAGCTTTTATTTTATTTGTTTATTTATTTTTGAGACAGAGTCTTGCTTTGTTGCCAGGTGTCAGGTTGGGGTGCAGTGGCGCAGTCTCAGCCCACTGCAGCCCCTGCTTTCCGGGTTCCAGTGATTCTCCTGCCTCAGCCTCCTGAGTAGCTGGGGATTACAGGCACCCGCTGTCATGCCCAGCTAATTTTTGTATTTTTGTAGAGATGGGGTTTCACCATGTTGGTCAGGCTGGTCTTAAACTCCTGATCTCACGTGATCTGCCCACCTCAGCCTCTCAAAATGCTGGGATTATAGGCGTGAGCCACCTCGTCCAGGCTTATTTTTATTTTATTTATTTAATTTTGAGACAGAGTCTTCTCCTTCTGTCACCCAGGTTGGAGTGCAGTGACGCAATCTCAGCTTATTATAATCTCTGCCTCCTGGGCTCAAGTAATTCTCCGGTCTCAGCTTCCAGAGTAGCTGGGACTACAGGCGTGTGCCACCATGCCTGGCAGATTTTTGCATTTTTATTTATATTTATTTATTTTGTGGTTGTTGTTTTCTTTTGTTTCTTTTTGAGGTTTTTGTATTTTTAGTAGAAACGGGGTTTCGCCGTATTGGTCAGGCTGGTTTCAAACTCCTGAACTCAGGTGATTCACCTGGCTCTGCCTCTCAAAGGGCTGGAATTACAGGCATGAGCCACCGCACCTGGACTTTTTTTTTTTTTTCTTTTTAGTTTTTTTGAGACAGAATCTCGTTCTGTTGGCCAGGCTGGAGGGCAGTGGCATGATTTCAGCTCACTATAACTTCTGCCTCCCGGGTTCAAGTGATCCTTGTGCCCTAGCCTCCTGAGTAGCTGGGATTGCAGACATGAGCTACTGTGCCCAGCTAATTTTTGTATTTTTAGTAGAGACGGGACTTCACCATGTTGACCAGGCTGTTCTTGAACTCCTAGCCTCAAGTGATCCACTCTCAGGTTTTCAAAGTATTGGGATTACAGGCATAAGCCACCGCACCCAGCCTGAAATATGTTAATATAGGGCATTATAACATTAGTTTCTTTACTTTTATATGTGTATGAAACTATCCATAATATGATCTTAACCCAAAAAGTGTGTGTATGTGTATGTGTTTTGTTTTTAATGGAGATACCTAGGAAATGAGTGGAAGATTTGAGGCTGATGACTCAAAGAGTTTTGAGTTATTGGTACTATATGTGGTTGATAATTGAAGCCATGAAAATTGCCAGATTTATCAAAGGAAAGGGAGAGTGCGGCTGACAGAATGTTAAAGAAATTTCATATTTGAGGGCAAAGAGAAAAACCTAAAGAAGAAATTACTTGTAATATAGAAGAAAACTTACAGTTCAGTGAAGCCATGTTTCATGCAGGATGAAGCCTAATCCTATGTAGGGATCACTGAAAGGTGACTACTGATAAAAAAAGTTATTAATATTGGCTATGAGGAAGTTTCAGTATCATAGTGGATAGGTAAAGCAGGTCACAGGGAACAAGGATAAAATCTCTTCTGAGAAAGTGAAGGTGAGGAGCAGTAGCTGGATAGGATATCTTGGTTGAGGAAAGCCTAGATTTGTTTTGTAAGTTACAGGCAACTGCATGGTTTTGTAGAAGAGAGATCCTGTGAAGGAGAACAGAGTTGAAGGTGAAAAAACCTAGGAGGAAGGAGGAAGAGATTGAAATGAGAACATGGGTAAAATGGGAACTAGAGAAAAAGGAATAATAAGTAAAGATAGAAATTTTAAATTAGGCTGGAGAGATATTGAGGAAATTCACTTTGACTTGTGAGTAAATCATATTAGAGGGGAAAAAAGGAGGTTTAGACCAAAACTGGGAATGATGGAAAAGTAAAAAAAAAATTTCTATTTTTTTTTAGACTGAGTTTTTCTATGGCGCAGTCTTAGCTCACTGTAACCTCTGGGGTTTAAGCGATTCTCCTGCCTCAGCCTCCTGAGTAGCTGGGATTACACGTATGCACCACCATGCCTAGCTAATTTTGTATTTTTAGTAGAGAGGAGGTTTCTCCACGTTGGTCAGGCTGGTCTCGAACTTCCAACCTAGGGTGATCCACCCGCCTCCGCCTCCCAAAGTGCTGCGATTACAGGCATGAGCCACCATGCCCAGCCAAAAATAATAATTGTCTTTTTTTTGTTTTTTTGAGACAAAGTCTCGCTCTGTCACCACACTGGGGCGCAGTGGCGTGAGCTCACTGCAACCTCCACCTCCCAGGTTCAAGTGATTCTTCTGCCTCATCCTTCTGCGTAGCTGGGACTACAGGCATGTGCCACCATGCCGGGCTAATTTTTGTGTTTTTAGGAGAGACAGGGTTTCGCCATATTGGCCAGGATGGTCTCAATCTCCTGACCTCGTGGTCCACCTACCTCTGCCTCCCAAAGTGCTAATATTACAGGCATGAGCCACTGTGCCCAGCCAAATCTATTTCAAACACAAGATTTGTGGCCCGGGCATCATGGCTCATGTCTGTAATCTCAGCACTTTGGGAGTCCAGTGTGGGAGGGTTGCTTGAGCCCGGAGTTCAAGAGTAGCCTGGGCAACATAGCCAGACCTCATCTCTACAAATAATAAAAATTGATGTAGTGACATGCACGCCTGTGATCCCAGCTACTCGCAAGGCCGATGTGGGAGAACTGCTTGAGCCTGGGCAGTTGAGGCTGCCGTGAGCCATGAGTATGCCACTGCATTCCAGCCTTGGCAACAAAGCAAGACTCCAAAAATAAATAAGATATGTGACTTTTACTATATGTTGTAATTTTTATTCTTTTTTTTTTTTTTCTTTTTTTGAGACGGAGTTTCGCTCTTGTTACCCAGGCTGGAGTGCAATGGTGCGATCTCGGCTCACCGCAACCTCCGCCTCCTGGGTTCAGGCAATTCTCCTGCCTCAGCCTCCTGAGTAGCTGGGATTACAGGCACGCGCCACCATGCCCCCAGCTGATTTTTTGTATTTTTAGTAGAGACGGGGTTTCACCATGTTGACCGGGATGGTCTCGATCTCTTGACCTTGTGATCCACCCGCCTCGGCCTCCCAAAGTGCTGGGATTACAGGCTTGAGCCACCGCGCCCGGCCGTAATTTTTATTCTTATTTTCATATTTTTTCCCTCTTGTAATTCCTATTCATTTAAAATGAGTAGTGAATTTAGGTAAATCTTCATAATTAACTTAGAAATAATTATATGTATATGATTTCCCTGAAAACATTTGGGAGTAAAATAAAATGTATTAGAGAAGCACTAAAAGATTATGGAAGACCTTTTCTCTTTTGTTTTTTCCCTCCCCCAAAGTGCCCATTTCCTCTCTATCTAGTACACATTGGATTTTTGTCTAGGAAACCTTTTAGTAGCACACACTTACTAGTATATTTGGTACTAAGTAAATGGTCAACTTAGAGGCACTGCAGCTCAAGAGTTGTATATTTTTTAAATGTTTGAATATTACTCATTACATGATAATTTCTGTATTTATACTTTTTTTCCTGAAATGTTACATTTGTCTTTTAAAATTCACTTAATTATGTTCTAATCCTTAACTTAGAAGTTACCAGCTTGCAAACATTTGCTATTCCAGGCTCCATATTTCTCAGTATACTCTCAGGGTTTCTTTATCCCTTTCCACTAGCCTTATTTCTTGTTTGTTTGGTAAGTATAAAAAAATAAAATTGGGAGACTGAAAAAAATAGAATGATGAAGATGCTGATGATATTTTAATACCACTAGTCTATGTAAGCGTGAACTTATTAGTTTAAGAGGAGTTCATATTAAAGTCCCTCCACATGGAAGTGTTATAATTTGTTTTCCCCCAGAACAGACGAGTTATAGACTTAGTTGCATTTATAAACTGTGTTTTAGCTTTTCTTTCCTATTGGGTTTTGTAACTGGTACAGTCCAAAGAGTGTTGGTGAGCACACTGAGTTAAGTCCCAAGGCCAGAGGTGGTGTTTTCAAGCTTAGAAATTGGTGAGGAGAAAATTGGCTCCTGAAATTTTATTCTTAGGTTAAAGCCTAGCATTAATTATTTGGATATAGTCACTAGGTGTAATCACAAGTGCCAGTTTGTTTTAGCCAATCTCATATGAGTTATAATTTGGTCTGAGAAAGTACAGTAGATGTCATGCAGAGTGCCCTCCCTGCCTCTGAAAAAAGTAATGAGCTTTTACTCAGGTGAATATATCCATGTGAATAAGATGGAAAAATGCAAAATGCTTATGGCTTCTTGTTGTTTTCCAGTGTTCTGGACTTGGTGCCTCTTTTTGTTACATGCTTTCCTATTTAGTCGGGAGACCAGTTGTATACAAATACCTAACAGAAAAAGCAGTAAAATGGTCACAGCAGGTAAACATGTATTTTTAAATTATTTGATGTAACTCTTTGTTAATTGGGAGGTCAGTATTTAGTCCCTACACGAATTAACTACATGTATTAACCCAACATAAATTAACTCCTAAGCTAACTCAAGTAATAAGAATTATCTTCTGACCAAATAAAAATAGGTGATAGGCAAATATGAATGTTAATAATTTCCAATACAAATGTTTTATACCTGTGATGGTAATTTTAATTCTTTATCCTAGTAAGTTCAATCAGTGGAGAAGTCAAAGTGTTAATATAAAGGCATCCACATAGTTAGATACCTATCTGTTTTATGTTGATGCAGCATGCTATGCATGTGTTATCAAAAAGCTTGTATCTGCTAACTCCTAATGCATTTTTTTCTTTTCTTTTTTTTTGAGACAGAGTCTCGCCCTGTCACCCAGGCTGGAGTATAGTGACGCAGTCTTGGCTTACTGTAATGTTTGCCTCCCGGGTTTAAGCAATTCTCGTGCCTCAGCCTCCCAAGTAACTGGGATTATAGGCGCACACTACCACACCTGGCTAATTTTTTGTATTTTTAGTATAGACAGGGTTTCACCATGTTGGCCAGGCTGGTCTCGAACTCCTGACCTCAAGGTGATCCACCTCAGCCTCCCAAAGTGCTGGGATTGCAGGCGTGAGCCACCACCTGGCTTTTTTTGGATCATTTCTATTGGGTATACTCTGAAGTATCAGGAATGATAATTTGAAATAATGTGTTTATATTAAGCAACTTATTTTTGAAGTTGTCCTCATCTGATGCTAATTCTTTTCTTTCTTATGACAGGTTGAACGTCACAGAGAACATCTCATTAACTACATTATATTTTTGAGAATAACACCATTTCTGCCTAATTGGTTTATTAATATCACATCTCCTGTGATAAACGTGCCATTGAAAGTTTTTTTTATTGGTACTTTTCTAGGTAAGGTCTTGCTGTGTGTGAGCTAACTGTGTGCCTATCTAACAGTGTCCAGCTGGACTAGATTGCATGCATGTTCTCTGCAGATATGCCAGTATTATCTAGAACTCTTAGGCACAATGCCTGGCTGTATAAATAGATGCTCAGAAGTGTTTGTTGCATTGTGTTGATTTAGGTTATTTTTGTGTCGCCTCTTTAAAGAGGAGCACTTTCTACTCTATATCATTTTAATAATACAGGGTTAAGCAGGACCTTTACCTCCAGTTGCTCTAAGTGGAGAGGGAAAAAAAATTGCCTTGAGTAATTTTCTCCTGTGTTTTTTCTTTTTTTTAAATGTTGCTTTGGCAAAATATTTCCTTTGTTTTCTAATCAAGTATTAAAATGTTAAACTTGAAATGGTCCTTTTTTTTTTTTTTTTTTTTTTT
>NW_022440757.1:0-6507 GCF_009761245.1 Sapajus apella
CTCCACCTTGGCCCTCTCCTGTAGACTGACCTGGCCCCTCCACCCTGGCCCCATCCCTAAGGCTTGACCACACCCTGAGTCCCCGTGTCTACCTGCCTGCTGTGTGCTGGGCGTCACAGAAGCTTTCGGCCTGCAGCCCCCTTTCCCCACAGCCCCGCTCCTCAGGATAGGAGGGGTGGCTTCCGCGGCTCAGCACGGGTCCCCTGCGCGTCTGGCACAGCTGTGCTGTCTCTCGTGTGGACAGCCCTGCAGGTGACCGCGGCTCAGGCTCCTAAGCGCTTTCAGGGGCCCGAGAGCAGAGCTCCCCTTCTATTCCTTTCTCAGGAGGGGCGCTTTCTGTGGGGCCAGTGCCCCCTCCCACAGGAAACCCTCCCGGGTAGGATGGGGACGCTGGGACCCTCTGGCCACACCCAGACCCTTCTCCAAGCCACTGTCCCTCCACAGTTATTTAATGAGCACCTGCCGTGTGCGAGGCAGGGCCGGGCAGTCCCTGAGCACAGGGTCCTGTGTCGGGGACAGAGTTGAACTGGACGCCAACCAGTCCTGCAGTGCTGAGTGGGTGGAGGAGGACCAAAATGGGGGTGGGGACACACCCCCTGGGGAGGGGCTGGGCAGAGAGGGGCAGGGTGAGCAGGACCGGCTGGGACATGGAGGAAGCCTGGCTGGCAGAGGGCAGTGGGGTCAGGACTCGTGGGGAGGCCGCGGGTCCTGGGATTAATGAGGTCCAGGAGGGCTGGGAAGTCGGAGGAAGATGGACCCCAGGCTCAAGGGTCAGTCCCCTGAGGACTGAACTCTGACCTTTCCATCTCTTGCCCAAATTCCTTTCAAAGAGTCGTGGGGAGTCACATCTTACAAACCGTAAAATCTCATGAAACAGGTTTTTCCATTAACCTGGTATATGGGGCTCACCTTCCAGCCTGGCTGTGGTACAGGTCACGTGACAGACAGCAGACCCCCTCCTGTTCACCCCAGCACCCCTTCCCCCTGACTCCAAGATGTTAGACAGAGCTTGGCTCTCTCAGCAAGCTGTGAGCTAAAGAATCTCGGAAACCCACAGGTGACTGGTGAGCCCCGCCTGCCGAGGTCCTGGCTTTTCGGGCTGAGCCAGCGCATCCCTTCCCTGGACGGATTCATGATTGTGCCTGCAGGCCCTTCTGCAATGCATGAAGCCAGCCATAACCCAGGTCCTGGGCGCTCACAGGAACTCACAAGACTGTGTTCCCTGGGCTGCCGGCCCTGGCAGTGGCTCAGAACAAACTGCTTTCAATCTCTTGGTAGAATGTGGTTTTTCTGTCATTAGCTTTCAGGACGCTGTCTGTGTCAGTCCTGAGTGTGAATGAGTGTGAGTGACCTTGCATGCGTGTGAGTGGGAATGTGTGAGCATGTGTGAGTGTGAGCGTGTATGCACATGAGTGTGCGCATGTATATATGAATCTGTGTGTTGTGTGTATGTGAGTGATGTGTGTGTGGCCGTGTATGTATGAGAGCATGTGAGTGTTCACGAGTGTGCATGTATGAGTCTGATTGTGTGTGTTGTGTGTACGTGAGGTGTGTGTGTGTGTGCCCTGCCCTGTAAAATGGGCCCAAGCCTCCTGGGCCTTTCTTCCAGGTCCCTGCCCCTGCCCTGAGCCAGGCCACCGTCCCTGCTCACCAGGCCGACTGCAAGGGCCCTGCCTCTGCAGGTGCCAGACGTGATCCCATCGCATGATGGGGCTGAATTCAACCATGGCTCTTGGAAAGGAACCGAGATGCCTGCACAGGACTCGGGGGGGACTGAGATGCGGTGGACACCTGCCACCCTGGAGGGAGGGGCGAGGAACGATGGGGGAGGAAGAAGGAAGGAGGGCGCTCCCAGAATTCTCATTTCACATCTTTATGTTCATCCTGAGATAGGAACGGAGCCCTTGTTTATGGGGCTGACCCACACACCGCATGTGGCTCTGTTCTAATGCCCGCACAGAGGGCAAACTGCTTGGTAAAATTGCCCTTACAAATCACCCCAAAACACAGTGCCCAATGGTTCTGCAAAATACATACAGAACAGATGCGAACATATTCAGGATGCAGAATACAGACTGAAATGCACAGTGTCTAATAAATAGTGGAGGCATTAGATTTAATTTGGCATTCCATTTGAATTATTTCTCTCATTCTGTTTCACAAAATGCATATCTTGGAAGTTCTATAACTCAGATGTGGATATGGTGAGAATCCAAAGTTGCTGAATCATGGAATGGCCAATCGGAGCCCAGACTCCCTGAGCAGCCTCCGCCTCGCAGGTGCGGCGTCTCACATGGGCAGAACCGGAAAATCAATTACCACCTGCCCCGCCGCTCCACGGTGAGGGACCTGCGAGGCCTTGCTCTGAGCACCTTCCACGCAGGACTCAGCCCAGCACCTCCGGGAGGTGAGCTGGCTGCTGCTCTCATTTTATAGACGAAGAAACAGAGACACTGAGGAACCTGGCCCAAGTTCTCTTAAAAGTATAACAGGAAATTACAATAGTGAGAGAGATCAGAGCTGACTGACTCCATCTTGCTTCTGACCTTTAAGCTGTCCTTGTTCATTCCTGGGCATAGGCTGAAGGAGCTTGGGGAAGGAATTCAGGTCACAGTTTGACTCTGAAACAAAACTTATAATGGCCCTTTCCTGCGAAGTCCCCTTGTTCCTGGGGACCAGTCTGCCTTTGCAGAACTAACAAGTTAGCTCCAAGATTAGAAATTACGGCTTAGGGGTCACACAGCCTCTAGCTCCAAGAGTCTGAACCCCCCCAAATTGCTCCTAGGGATAACATCACTATTGTAAAACCCAAGATCCGTGCGTGAGACATTTTGCAGACCCTGCACTGGACGGAGCAGCCGGCACCACCCAGACGGTAATCTGGGTCAGTCAGTTCTGCCATCGCACCTGCGAACAGAGGACAGCAGGAAAACTCACTTCAACCCCCTATGACTCCACCCCCAGCCTGACCAATCAGCACTCCCCACTTCCCAAGCCTCGACCCACCAAACTATCTTTAAAAACCCTGTTCCCCAAATGCACCAGGAGACTGATTTGAGTCATAATGAAAGCCTAGTCTCATGCTTTCTCCAGTGTAATTTCCTTGATAAATCAGCTCTGTGTATGCAGCGGGCAAGGCGGACCCCTTGGGCGGTTACACCGGGAACACAGGAGTGAGAGGGGAGTGGGGTGGGGCCTGCTCTGAACTGGCCACACCTGTGCTTAGTCCCCCACGAGGTCACCTGTGCACGAGTCCTCTTGGTAGCCTCAGTGACACAAAATTCAGGAGTGAATGAATGAATGAAAGAACAACCACATGTGGGTCACTGTCCCCAAGCGATGCTCTTTCAGCCAAGCTCAGCCCACCAGGCTCGGGCTGTCAGGGGAACGTTCTCTGCTCAGAGAATCCCCTCCACTCTGCCAAAGAATCCCTGGCTCACGGAAGCCACACCCAGGAGCACCCTTAATGTTCACAGTGGCTGACTTTCCCCAGGTCACCAACGCCAGCCCTTCATGGCCGGTTTCCCAGGGAGCCTGTGGTGCTCTCTGGGGTCACGGAGCAGGAGCAGCACTTAAAAGTATGGCTCTGCAGTCCTGGCTGCCCCCCTGCTTGTGAGAGGCTCACTCTGCAGGCACTGAGCCTGCCCGCCAGCCCCGGGGCCCTGCCCAAGGGTGGGATTCAGAGCCAGGTCCTGAGAAGAGTTGGGCCTGTGGGGGACTCTGCCTGTATGCGTGCCCTCCTGCCAGGAAAGACCCCAGGGCCCTCCAGGCGGCCGACAGCTGACGTCTGCGTCTTCTCTGATTGTTCTGTCCTCTGGTCACCTCAGGCCCACACTCCTCAGCACAGGCACATGGATGGGGCTTGCTCTGGGGTGGGCTGTACTGCCAACAGGAGGAAGCCCAGGTCTGTGTGGGGTCCGCAGAACCGTCCTCCAGGAAGCTCACGCTGAATGCAGTGCCGGTGGGGACTGGCTGTGCTCATCAGACCCACTGGATGTCCTGCAGCAAACACGCCACATGGGCAGGACACGGGGCTGGGGCCACAGGGCAGTGTTCCCATGACAGTCCAGCTCGCTCCCCCTCGTGTCCTGGAGGTGCAAAACTGTCGGAAACGTTCCTCACACATTTCCACCCTTCTCTTCCTCTACTTACTCCCTGGGCTGACTCCACTTGTGGGGGACGCTGCAGCGGGGGGTCTCCCGTCCCCACCCCTCCCTCCCAGGCCCAGGCCTGTGCTGAAGTCCCAGTGACCGGGCCAGCAGGTGGCAGGTCCTGGGACTGCCCTAGGCTGTGGGAGCCCTCCGGCATCAGCCAGTGAGGAAGGGCCCAACCAGGGGGCCGCAGGGTCAGTGTGAGATCCTCCTGGGACAGGAACTGGGAGCTGCTGTTCAAGGAAACATTTGAGGTGACCCCAAAGTCCACAGAAAACCAGAGTCCATGGAAGGCTCGGTCCAGCCTCGCGTGGGCAGAGACCCCAACCTACCTCTCAACCCTCCCCACGCCTGCCTCCCATATTCTGACACCTGCACCCAGGGGCACCCTTCTGGGAACAGCTCCTGCACCTCAGCCTGTGAGTCAGGGACACTGGGCTCTGAGCGGTTCTAGCTGGTCCCCTCCACCTGGGGCCCCGGGCTGGGTTAAAGCAGAGCCCACGGCGGGTGAGGCAGGAGGATCCGCTCTGCCCTCAGGAGGAGACTCACTCCCAGGTGGCCCTGGGCCCATCTTAGGCCATAGTGGCACCCAGGCTGGCAGGACCATGACCCGAGGGTGCTGGGGGTACCCAGGAAGCCAGGCCTTGGGGGGTGGAGAGGCACTACCCCCGGCTCTGCTCAGAGGCCCCTCCGCCTCCCCAGCTGTGTCCAGTGGGCTGACCCTCTGGTTCAAGACTGCGAGTCCACTGGCCCCCACCCGGGTTTCACCAACAGAGGGCAGAGGCAGGAGAGTAGAAAAGAAGGAGGGGGTGCAGGGTGGGCCCCATGCCCTGAGGCTTCCCACTGCATCCTCCATGGTCCAGTGTCCCCCGGACAGCCCCGTACGCCCCCACCACCCGCTGACCTGGGCAGGGCCTGCATACCCCTCCCTGCTCCCCAGCCCCAGGGCCGTGGCTGTGGCCGCTCTCTGGGTGGCCCCGGGCCCTGTGCTTAAACCTGCAGTGAGCTCCCCTGTGCTCTCCTGCCTCCCATCCAGTCATCCTCAGCCTCCCAAGGAGGTCAGAGCCCAGGGAGCCAGGGGGCCTGGCTGGGGTGAGGCTCTCCACGGACACTGGCTGTTCTAAACCATGGCCCTGGGACAGCCTCATAGGACAGAGGAGGCTTCAGGGCCATCGGCTGGAACCTGCCCAGGGCAGGCAGATGAGAGGCCTCTCCCCACTGATTCTGCCTCTTTCTTCCATCTGGGGTAGGCACAGCCTTCCTCCCACCGCCACCGTGGCCACCCCCACCGTGGCCAACCTCACCGTGGCCACCACTCACCGTGGCCACCCCTCACCGTGGCCACCCTCACCGTGGCCACCCAGGGTCCCCATCCTCCTCCAGGGGCTTTAGTGCTGATCAGCTGCCCTGAAGTGTTTGTCCTGGGCTGCGGAGGCCAAGGGCAGGGCCCGAGAGGGTGAAATGCAGCCTCCTTGCTGGTCTGGGCATCCCCTGGCCTCCCTTTCAGATTCCATTGACATTTCGCAATTCCAGTTTTCAACAGAGATCAGTCCTCAGGGCAGCCACTTCTCCTGGGCCCAGGGCAGCTGGCCTTGAGGGGGCTCCCGCTGGCAGGGCCCAGCTCTCCCTGCAAAGCGATTTAGCAGGAAGGGGAACTCCCAGAGCCCTGGGGAGTGAGGAGTTAACTCTGGAAGAGTCCCGGGTCCTAGAGCAGGAAGAGCTCAGGAAGGGTTTTCCTGCTCTGAGGGCTCGTCCTAATCTGACTTGTGAGCTGCAGGCAGAACTTGGAAAAAAAGAAACCTATCATTCATGTAACAGAAATCAGAGACGTCTTTCTGAGACCGCTCAGAGCCCAAGTTAAGGTGAAAATGAACGTCAGCTTTCTTCTTGCTAAAATTTCAAGTTCAGATTTTATGTTCTCAAATAATGTGTCATGTAGATAAGGTATCTTAGGTCAAAAACGTGTCCTGAACATTCAAATCCAGATGACAAATGATTGTGAAAGGAGCAGCACGCTGCTTTCCATGCCCCGAGTTAGAGCGTGTGCCTTTCCTAACAAATCCCAAGCAGCCCGACTCGAGAGCCTCCGGGAGCTGGGCTAGGTCAACAACAGCGATCAATTAATTAGGCCGTCAGCATCCCTTAGCAAAAGGAAGGAGGTTCCCTGAGCTCGCTGGAAAAAGAAATCCAAGGGAACATGCAGAGTAGGATGAAGGGCTGTCAGCTGATGGTCACAGACTAACCCTCCTAGGGAACCAACTCGACCCTACCCCAGGAATAAATCAGAGCTGCAGCCAAACGGATCAGCCAAAGCAAAGCCACAGCCTCCTGGTGCTGCTGCGTTTCTCACGGACCC
>NW_022440758.1:0-6507 GCF_009761245.1 Sapajus apella
GGCATGGTGGTGCATGTCTGTAATCCCAGCTACTCGGGATGCTGAGGTGGGAGAATTGCTTGAATCCCGAAGACAGAGGTTGCAGTGAGCCAAGATCGTGCCACTGTACTCCAGTTTGGGTACTAGAGAGAGACTCTGTCTCAGGGGGAAAAAAAAAAAAAGAAACAAAATTTCCAAAGTTCACTAGCTGGAAAGGCTGATCTCAGATCAGCCCAGATGGCAGCTGACACCTTCCTGCCTAGCAGACACCTCATCCAAAGACCCCAGGGGTGGAAGAGAAGAGCCACTAAGATGCAGTGAGAAGTCTAAAGCAAGGATAGTTTCTGGAAATTTCTGCTTTCTACATCTTTTTTTTTTTTTCTTTTCTGAGATGGAGTCTTGCTCTGTCACCCAGCCTGGAGTACACTGGCACCATCTCAGCTCACTGCAACCTCCACCTCCCAGATTGAAGCGATTCTCAGGCCTCAGCCTCCCACGTAGCTGAGACTACAGGTGCGTGCTACCACACCCCGCTAATTTTTTGTATTTTTAGTAGAGACAGGATTTCACCATGTTAGCCAGGATGGTCTCAATCTCCTGATCTCAGGATCCGCCCACCTCAGCCTCCCAAAGTGCTGGGATTACAGGCATGAGCCACTGCACCCAGCCCACACCTTTTTTGTTTTTAAAGAGAGCTTTTTTTTTGTAGGGACTACAGGTATATGCCACTGTGCCTAGCTTATACAGCTTTCTGAAAAGCCAGGCCTTTCTCCAGTTCCTGTCTAACTTTTAAAAAAGGCCACTTAGTTTACAATTTATTTATTTATTTTTTTTTTTAAGATGGGGTTTCACCATGATGGCCTGGCTGGTTTTGAACTCCTGACCTCCGGTGATCCACCCACATTGGCCTCCCAAAGTGCTTGGATTACAGGCGTGAGGCACCGCGCCCGGCTAGTATACAATTCAATATATTTTATTTATTGTTTCCCTTTATCATTATCTTGTTTTAAAACAACATACGCTACAAAGTTTGGGAAACTGAAAAGGGAAAAAAAAAGAATCTTTTGGAACCTAATTGTTTCAAAGTCATTTGGAAATAACACATAACCTCCAACACTTGATTTCTTCAGTGCTAAGGCAGGAATTCAACCACTGAGGCAGTGAAACAACACAGCCGGTATCTCTTAAACACATACATGTTCATGCTCATTCTAAAAAGACACACACCAGAGAGAACACATGAAAGCACATGGTCAAACAAAAAAAATAAAAAATAAAATAAAAAAAAGAAAGCACATGGTCTTTTATTTCAAGAATAAAGGAGAGCTGGAATATCTGTACATGTGTGAAATAGAGTCTGTCTGTGGTTATTGCCTGAGCATTGTTTACAATCACAAGAGAAGAAAACTGCCCAGATGCCCATCAGGAGGGACTGGCTCGACAGCATTATCAAGTATCCACTCCACGGAACACCTGGCACCATGGAGAAAGAATCATGTGGTGCTTTATGAACTGATATGGAATTTCTCCCCCAAACACCACTAAATACATGTGCAGAACAGTATAGAGTATAAGGCTACTTGTGTTTATTTAAGAAAAGGCCAGGCACAGTGACTCCTGCCTGTAATCCCAGCCCTTTGTGAGGGCAAATCAGTCAGACTACTTGAGCTCAGGAGTTCAAGACCAGCTTGGGCAACATAGTGAAATTCTGTCTCTACCAAAAATACAAGAATTAGCTGGGTATGGTGGGGTGCGCCAGTGGTCCCAGCTACTTGGGGGGCTGAGGTTGTAGTGAGCCGAGATCATGCCACTATACGCAGCCTGGGTGACAGAGTAAGTCCATGTTTTTAAAAAAAAAAAAAAAAAAAAAAAGCTTTCATATTTCATATACATACAATCACACACACTTGCTCAGATGTGCATAGAATACCTTTGGAAGGGCTGGGCCTAGTGGCTCACATCTGTAATCCCGGCACTTTTCGAGGTCAAGGTAGGAGGATCACTTGAGCCTAGGAGTTCAAGATCAGCCTGAGCAACAGAGACACCCTGTCCCTACCAAATATTTAAAAATTAGCCCAGTGCTATGGGTGTGCAGGATCGCTTGAGCCTGGGAGGTTGAGGCTGCAGTTAGCCAGGATTCTCACACTCCAGCCTGGACAACAGAGTGACACCCTGTCTAAAATATATATATATATATATTTTTTTTTTTTTTTGAAGGATACACAGGATATACAGGAGAGGAACTGGATAGCTAGGGGACAGAATTAGGAAGACTTCACCGTATACTCTTTTATTTATTTTATTTTATTTTTTGAGATGGAGTCCCACTGTCACCTAGGCTGGAGTGCAATGGCATGATCTCGGCTCACTGCAACCTCCACCTCCCAGGTTCAAGCGATTCGTCTGTCTAAGCCTCCCAAGTAGCTGGGACTATAGGCGCACACTACCATGCCGGGCTAATTTTTGTATTTTTTGTAGAGACAGGGTTTCGCCATGTTGGTCAGGCTGGTCTCGAATCTCTGACTGCAGGTGATCCACCCGCCTCAGCCACCAAAAGTGCTGGGATTACAGGCATGAGCCACTGTACCTGGCCTCTTCCATATATTTTAAATTTTCAACCATATGACTGTATTAACTATTTGAAAATAACTAATGACATTTTTTAAAATGGGGAGAGGAAGAATCATCTGGGAGAGTATTCTGCAAGCCACCCAGAGCCACAGGGAACCATCTTTGCCAAACACATCCAGTGATGCAACACTGGGCAAAATGCAGACTGTACGGAAACGATGCAGCTGTTAGT
This sequence comes from Sapajus apella, assembly GCF_009761245.1. NCBI lineage: Eukaryota > Metazoa > Chordata > Mammalia > Primates > Cebidae > Sapajus > Sapajus apella. Next base: position 2,783 of record NW_022440758.1, read on the forward strand.
CATTTCTTCTGATCCCTAATTCCTTAATTTATGACCCGGAAGAGGCCCATGCTGCACTGGGAATGTAAGGATCAGTCCTGCCTTCGGAGCAGCTCAGCCCCAAACACTCTTATCCTGCTCTCTTTCCCTGTCTGCACATCTTGGCACTTAGAATTAAGTGTATGGAAGACATTTCCTCAGATTCCCTTAGGAATTATTTGTCTTCAACTCCCAAGAGTGAAGGCAGATGGGAAGACTACAGCAAAACCAGCATTCAGAGTGCAGGAGCCACACACAAGCATCCCAGGGAATGTGGGGAGTGAAAGTCTGGGCGTGGCTTTCACAAGTTCCTGAACCACAGGGCTCAGTACTGCTGCCAGGAAAAAAAGAAGAACTTAACCAAATAATTGAGTTTTTGCTTTCAAACCTTGGTCCTCCCTACTTCCTCATCTTCTCATAAGCTCTGGGTATAAAAGAAAAACCTACCTCTGCCAGGATTTACCCCTCCCAACCTTGTGGGCAAGAAGATCAGCCTACAAAGGGTCTACTTTGAAGGGGACTCTGCAGACAAGCCTAGAGCCTCCTGAATGGTTCACAGCTCCTAGCCCAGAGAATGAAGCCAAGGAGTTAAAGCTGCCTTACGATTTCTGCAGTTCCAGTAATCGCTGGCGGGGCTCACTCTGCTCCAAGGAACTGAACTTGGACTTGTACTGGGACAGGCGGGGGTGTGGGGCAGCTGTGCTGTTCAGATCTTGAGACACAGAAAAGCTACTAGCCAGGGCTCGACTCAACTCTTCCATCTTCCCTACAAAGGAAAATGTAAGAAAACGGTTCATTCATTTCACATCATCTCCTGTATACAGGCAGTTATGATATAATATGATGGCCACATTCCTCAAAAAAAAAATGTAAAAAACTTAATGTAAAATCACAATTGTTTCAATGAGAAAAAAGGAAGTTAAAGGCTGAGTCATTTATTAGCAATAACATTATTTTCCTACAGATATTTTATTGATTGGTTTTTTTTTTTTTTGGAGAAGGGTCTCCCTCTGTCACTCAGGCTGCAGTGCAGTGGTACAATTACAGTTCACTGTTGCCTAAATCTCCTGGGCCCAAGCGATCCTCCCACCTCAGCTTCCCCAGTAGCTGGGACCACGGTGTGCACCACCATACCCAGCCAATTTTAAAATGTATTGGTACATACAGGATCTCCCTACGTTGCCGAGGCTAGTCTTGAACTCTCAGACTCAAGCAATCCTCCCTCCTGAGCCTCCGAAAATTCTGGGATTATAGGTGTGAGCCACTATGCGCAGCCTCTTCTGAGTGGTTCCTCTATAGTCTCCTGAACAGCTGTCACTCAATAACCAGTACAACTCTCTGTGAAGTTTATTCAATTGGTTCTAAGTGCTAACTCATATAATGAAAATTTAGCTCCAGAGGAAACACTGGTTCCTGGAGGAAGACAAGAGGAGTCAAAAACCCCAAGCCCTGGCCAAGCATGGTGGCTCATGACTGCAATCCCAGCATTGCCGGAGGCCAAGGCAGGAGGATCACTTGAGGCCAGGAGTTCAAGACTAACCTGGACAAGGTAGTGAGACTCCATCTCTACTTTTTAATGAAGAGTAAAAATGCCAGGCTCACTGGCTCACGCTTGTAATCCCAGCACTTTGGGAGGCCAAGGCAGGTGGTTCACAAGGTCAGGAGTTCGAGACCAGCCTGACCAACATGGTAAAACCCCGTCTCTACTAAAAACACAAAAATTTGCCAGGCGTGGTGGCATGCGCCTGTAATCCCAGCTATTCAGGAGGCTGAGGCAGGAGAATCGCTTGAACCTGGGAGGTGGAGGTTGCTGTGAGCCGATATTGTGCCATTGCACTTCAGCCTGGGTGGCAGAGTGAGACTCCATCTCAAAAAAAAAAAAAATAAAAAGTAAAAAAAATATTATTATTTTTTTTTTTGGAGACGGAGTTTCGCTCTTGTTACCCAGGCTGGAGTGCAATGGCGCGACCTCGGCTCACCGCAACCTCCGCCTCCTGGGTTCAGGCAATTCTCCTGCCTCAGCCTCCTGAGTAGCTGGGACTACAGGCACGTGCCACCATGCCCAGCTGAATTTTTGTATTTTTAGTAGAGACGGGGTTTCACCATGTTGACCAGGATGGTCTCGATCTCTTGACCTCGTGATCCACCCGCCTCGGCCTCCCAAAGTGCTGGGATTACAGGCTTGAGCCACCGCGCCCGGCCTGTAAAAAATTATTTTAAATTATACTTTATTAAAAAAAATCTGGCTGTCACTTCCTCATATTCTAGTTTTGTTTTGTTTTTGAGTAGGCAGAAAGAAGGTTTCAGGGCTGCTTATGTGGGACTCACTTGGAAAAGAGCTAGGTCGTGGAAGCCTGTCTAACAAGTAACGCCAATGCTCCAGCAGTGTGAAGAATTTCCATAAAGTACATTAGGGAACAAGACAGGCATGGATAGATGTCATTTTGAAAACACATTTCCCAGTTTAGGTGGGCCCTAAAGAATGGGAGTGGGGAAAAGGGTGAATTCACACTTCATTCACGCTCCTGAGCGCCTTAGACGGTAAGAAAACAGGAACATTTGGGAGAAATCTGACTCGCACTGCTGGGCTGGCCCAACCCTCTGGTTCTAGTGTAAACCGGAGGGCACCTCCAGTGCTTCACCTCCATCCCACGCCAGGTCCAGGGCGCTGAGCACCAAAATCAACAGGTCCGTTCCAGAGCCGTCCCAGTGAAAATACAACTCCGCCAGGCGCAGTGGCTCACGCCTGTAATCCCAGCACTTTGGGAAGCCGAGGCGGGTGGATCACAAGGTTAAGAGATCAAGACCATCCTGGTCAACATGGTGAAAACCCCATCTCTACCAAAAAAAATAAAAAAAATTAGCTGGGCATGGTGGTGCGTGCCCGTAATCCCAGCTACTCAGGAGGCTGAGGCGGGAGAATTGCCTGAACCCAGAAGGCGGAGGTTGCGGTGAGCCGAGATGGCGCCATTGCACTCCAGCCTGGGTAACATGAGCGAAACTCCGTCTGAAAAAAAAAAAGAAAAGAAAAGAAAATACAACTCCAGAGGCCTCTACTTGGCCACTGAGTTACCTTCCGTTGCACAAGTGAAGTCAAATGTCTTTCTTGGTTTGAAATATTAGATTTTGTTTAATTAATTAATTAATTAATTATTTTTTACCTTGGTTCTAAGTCAAAGAGGAGATTTTTGTTTAAAAGGAACTTAAAAATTGTGGTTTGCCAGGCGAGTTGTGCTCGCCTGTAGGCCCAGCTACTCTGGAGGCTGAGGCAGGAGGTTTGCTTGAGCCCAGGAGTTTGAAGCCAGTCTGGACAATATAGCAAGACCCTGTCTGTAAAAAAAAAAAAAAAATCATGGCATATCATGAAATTCACCATCTTAACCATTTTTAGCTGCACAGTTCTGTTAAGCATGTTCAACAATGCTGTGCAATCTCCAGAACTCTTTTTATTTTCAATAACTGAACCTCCATACACTTTAAACATGGAAAGAACTTATTTTGAGATGGAGTCTCATTCTGTCACCAAGGCTGGAGTGCAGTGGCACGATCTTGGCTCGCTACAACCTCCGCCTCCCGTGTTCGAGCAATTCTCTGCCTCAGCCTCCCAAGTAGCTCGGATTACAGGCACCCACCACCATGCCCAGCTAATTTTGTATTTTAAGTAGAGACGAGGTTTCACCAACTTGGCCAGGCTGGTCTTGAACTCC
>NW_022440759.1:0-6506 GCF_009761245.1 Sapajus apella
CTCCACCTTGGCCCTCTCCTGTAGACTGACCTGGCCCCTCCACCCTGGCCCCATCCCTAAGGCTTGACCACACCCTGAGTCCCCGTGTCTACCTGCCTGCTGTGTGCTGGGCGTCACAGAAGCTTTCGGCCTGCAGCCCCCTTTCCCCACAGCCCCGCTCCTCAGGATAGGAGGGGTGGCTTCCGCGGCTCAGCACGGGTCCCCTGCGCGTCTGGCACAGCTGTGCTGTCTCTCGTGTGGACAGCCCTGCAGGTGACCGCGGCTCAGGCTCCTAAGCGCTTTCAGGGGCCCGAGAGCAGAGCTCCCCTTCTATTCCTTTCTCAGGAGGGGCGCTTTCTGTGGGGCCAGTGCCCCCTCCCACAGGAAACCCTCCCGGGTAGGATGGGGACGCTGGGACCCTCTGGCCACACCCAGACCCTTCTCCAAGCCACTGTCCCTCCACAGTTATTTAATGAGCACCTGCCGTGTGCGAGGCAGGGCCGGGCAGTCCCTGAGCACAGGGTCCTGTGTCGGGGACAGAGTTGAACTGGACGCCAACCAGTCCTGCAGTGCTGAGTGGGTGGAGGAGGACCAAAATGGGGGTGGGGACACACCCCCTGGGGAGGGGCTGGGCAGAGAGGGGCAGGGTGAGCAGGACCGGCTGGGACATGGAGGAAGCCTGGCTGGCAGAGGGCAGTGGGGTCAGGACTCGTGGGGAGGCCGCGGGTCCTGGGATTAATGAGGTCCAGGAGGGCTGGGAAGTCGGAGGAAGATGGACCCCAGGCTCAAGGGTCAGTCCCCTGAGGACTGAACTCTGACCTTTCCATCTCTTGCCCAAATTCCTTTCAAAGAGTCGTGGGGAGTCACATCTTACAAACCGTAAAATCTCATGAAACAGGTGTTTCCATTAACCTGGTATATGGGGCTCACCTTCCAGCCTGGCTGTGGTACAGGTCACGTGACAGACAGCAGACCCCTCCTGTTCACCCCAGCACCCCTTCCCCCTGACTCCAAGATGTTAGACAGAGCTTGGCTCTCTCAGCAAGCTGTGAGCTAAAGAATCTCGGAAACCCACAGGTGACTGGTGAGCCCCGCCTGCCGAGGTCCTGGCTTTTCGGGCTGAGCCAGCGCATCCCTTCCCTGGACGGATTCATGATTGTGCCTGCAGGCCCTTCTGCAATGCATGAAGCCAGCCATAACCCAGGTCCTGGGCGCTCACAGGAACTCACAAGACTGTGTTCCCTGGGCTGCCGGCCCTGGCAGTGGCTCAGAACAAACTGCTTTCAATCTCTTGGTAGAATGTGGTTTTTCTGTCATTAGCTTTCAGGACGCTGTCTGTGTCAGTCCTGAGTGTGAATGAGTGTGAGTGACCTTGCATGCGTGTGAGTGGGACTGTGTGAGCATGTGTGAGTGTGAGCGTGTATGCACATGAGTGTGCGCATGTATATATGAATCTGTGTGTTGTGTGTATGTGAGTGATGTGTGTGTGGCCGTGTATGTATGAGAGCATGTGAGTGTTCACGAGTGTGCATGTATGAGTCTGATTGTGTGTGTTGTGTGTACGTGAGGTGTGTGTGTGTGTGCCCTGCCCTGTAAAATGGGCCCAAGCCTCCTGGGCCTTTCTTCCAGGTCCCTGCCCCTGCCCTGAGCCAGGCCACCGTCCCTGCTCACCAGGCCGACTGCAAGGGCCCTGCCTCTGCAGGTGCCAGACGTGATCCCATCGCATGATGGGGCTGAATTCAACCATGGCTCTTGGAAAGGAACCGAGATGCCTGCACAGGACTCGGGGGGGACTGAGATGCGGTGGACACCTGCCACCCTGGAGGGAGGGGCGAGGAACGATGGGGGAGGAAGAAGGAAGGAGGGCGCTCCCAGAATTCTCATTTCACATCTTTATGTTCATCCTGAGATAGGAACGGAGCCCTTGTTTATGGGGCTGACCCACACACCGCATGTGGCTCTGTTCTAATGCCCGCACAGAGGGCAAACTGCTTGGTAAAATTGCCCTTACAAATCACCCCAAAACACAGTGCCCAATGGTTCTGCAAAATACATACAGAACAGATGCGAACATATTCAGGATGCAGAATACAGACTGAAATGCACAGTGTCTAATAAATAGTGGAGGCATTAGATTTAATTTGGCATTCCATTTGAATTATTTCTCTCATTCTGTTTCACAAAATGCATATCTTGGAAGTTCTATAACTCAGATGTGGATATGGTGAGAATCCAAAGTTGCTGAATCATGGAATGGCCAATCGGAGCCCAGACTCCCTGAGCAGCCTCCGCCTCGCAGGTGCGGCGTCTCACATGGGCAGAACCGGAAAATCAATTACCACCTGCCCCGCCGCTCCACGGTGAGGGACCTGCGAGGCCTTGCTCTGAGCACCTTCCACGCAGGACTCAGCCCAGCACCTCCGGGAGGTGAGCTGGCTGCTGCTCTCATTTTATAGACGAAGAAACAGAGACACTGAGGAACCTGGCCCAAGTTCTCTTAAAATTATAACAGGAAATTACAATAGTGAGAGAGATCAGAGCTGACTGACTCCATCTTGCTTCTGACCTTTAAGCTGTCCTTGTTCATTCCTGGGCATAGGCTGAAGGAGCTTGGGGAAGGAATTCAGGTCACAGTTTGACTCTGAAACAAAACTTATAATGGCCCTTTCCTGCGAAGTCCCCTTGTTCCTGGGGACCAGTCTGCCTTTGCAGAACTAACAAGTTAGCTCCAAGATTAGAAATTACGGCTTAGGGGTCACACAGCCTCTAGCTCCAAGAGTCTGAACCCCCCCAAATTGCTCCTAGGGATAACATCACTATTGTAAAACCCAAGATCCGTGCGTGAGACATTTTGCAGACCCTGCACTGGACGGAGCAGCCGGCACCACCCAGACGGTAATCTGGGTCAGTCAGTTCTGCCATCGCACCTGCGAACAGAGGACAGCAGGAAAACTCACTTCAACCCCCTATGACTCCACCCCCAGCCTGACCAATCAGCACTCCCCACTTCCCAAGCCTCGACCCACCAAACTATCTTTAAAAACCCTGTTCCCCAAATGCACCAGGAGACTGATTTGAGTCATAATGAAAGCCTAGTCTCATGCTTTCTCCAGTGTAATTTCCTTGATAAATCAGCTCTGTGTATGCAGCGGGCAAGGCGGACCCCTTGGGCGGTTACACCGGGAACACAGGAGTGAGAGGGGAGTGGGGTGGGGCCTGCTCTGAACTGGCCACACCTGTGCTTAGTCCCCCACGAGGTCACCTGTGCACGAGTCCTCTTGGTAGCCTCAGTGACACAAAATTCAGGAGTGAATGAATGAATGAAAGAACAACCACATGTGGGTCACTGTCCCCAAGCGATGCTCTTTCAGCCAAGCTCAGCCCACCAGGCTCGGGCTGTCAGGGGAACGTTCTCTGCTCAGAGAATCCCCTCCACTCTGCCAAAGAATCCCTGGCTCACGGAAGCCACACCCAGGAGCACCCTTAATGTTCACAGTGGCTGACTTTCCCCAGGTCACCAACGCCAGCCCTTCATGGCCGGTTTCCCAGGGAGCCTGTGGTGCTCTCTGGGGTCACGGAGCAGGAGCAGCACTTAAAAGTATGGCTCTGCAGTCCTGGCTGCCCCCCTGCTTGTGAGAGGCTCACTCTGCAGGCACTGAGCCTGCCCGCCAGCCCCGGGGCCCTGCCCAAGGGTGGGATTCAGAGCCAGGTCCTGAGAAGAGTTGGGCCTGTGGGGGACTCTGCCTGTATGCGTGCCCTCCTGCCAGGAAAGACCCCAGGGCCCTCCAGGCGGCCGACAGCTGACGTCTGCGTCTTCTCTGATTGTTCTGTCCTCTGGTCACCTCAGGCCCACACTCCTCAGCACAGGCACATGGATGGGGCTTGCTCTGGGGTGGGCTGTACTGCCAACAGGAGGAAGCCCAGGTCTGTGTGGGGTCCGCAGAACCGTCCTCCAGGAAGCTCACGCTGAATGCAGTGCCGGTGGGGACTGGCTGTGCTGATCAGACCCACTGGATGTCCTGCAGCAAACACGCCACATGGGCAGGACACGGGGCTGGGGCCACAGGGCAGTGTTCCCATGACAGTCCAGCTCGCTCCCCCTCGTGTCCTGGAGGTGCAAAACTGTCGGAAACGTTCCTCACACATTTCCACCCTTCTCTTCCTCTACTTACTCCCTGGGCTGACTCCACTTGTGGGGGACGCTGCAGCGGGGGGTCTCCCGTCCCCACCCCTCCCTCCCAGGCCCAGGCCTGTGCTGAAGTCCCAGTGACCGGGCCAGCAGGTGGCAGGTCCTGGGACTGCCCTAGGCTGTGGGAGCCCTCCGGCATCAGCCAGTGAGGAAGGGCCCAACCAGGGGGGCGCAGGGTCAGTGTGAGATCCTCCTGGGACAGGAACTGGGAGCTGCTGTTCAAGGAAACATTTGAGGTGACCCCAAAGTCCACAGAAAACCAGAGTCCATGGAAGGCTCGGTCCAGCCTCGCGTGGGCAGAGACCCCAACCTACCTCTCAACCCTCCCCACGCCTGCCTCCCATATTCTGACACCTGCACCCAGGGGCACCCTTCTGGGAACAGCTCCTGCACCTCAGCCTGTGAGTCAGGGACACTGGGCTCTGAGCGGTTCTAGCTGGTCCCCTCCACCTGGGGCCCCGGGCTGGGTTAAAGCAGAGCCCACGGCGGGTGAGGCAGGAGGATCCGCTCTGCCCTCAGGAGGAGACTCACTCCCAGGTGGCCCTGGGCCCATCTTAGGCCATAGTGGCACCCAGGCTGGCAGGACCATGACCCGAGGGTGCTGGGGGTACCCAGGAAGCCAGGCCTTGGGGGGTGGAGAGGCACTACCCCCGGCTCTGCTCAGAGGCCCCTCCGCCTCCCCAGCTGTGTCCAGTGGGCTGACCCTCTGGTTCAAGACTGCGAGTCCACTGGCCCCCACCCGGGTTTCACCAACAGAGGGCAGAGGCAGGAGAGTAGAAAAGAAGGAGGGGGTGCAGGGTGGGCCCCATGCCCTGAGGCTTCCCACTGCATCCTCCATGGTCCAGTGTCCCCCGGACAGCCCCGTACGCCCCCACCTCCCGCTGACCTGGGCAGGGCCTGCATACCCCTCCCTGCTCCCCAGCCCCAGGGCCGTGGCTGTGGCCGCTCTCTGGGTGGCCCCGGGCCCTGTGCTTAAACCTGCAGTGAGCTCCCCTGTGCTCTCCTGCCTCCCATCCAGTCATCCTCAGCCTCCCAAGGAGGTCAGAGCCCAGGGGGCCAGGGGGCATGGCTGGGGTGAGGCTCTCCATGGACACTGGCTGTTCTAAACCATGGCCCTGGGACAGCCTCATAGGACAGAGGAGGCTTCAGGGCCATCGGCTGGAACCTGCCCAGGGCAGGCAGATGAGAGGCCTCTCCCCACTGATTCTGCCTCTTTCTTCCATCTGGGGTAGGCACAGCCTTCCTCCCACCGCCACCGTGGCCACCCCCACCGTGGCCAACCTCACCGTGGCCACCACTCACCGTGGCCACCCCTCACCGTGGCCACCCTCACCGTGGCCACCCAGGGTCCCCATCCTCCTCCAGGGGCTTTAGTGCTGATCAGCTGCCCTGAAGTGTTTGTCCTGGGCTGCGGAGGCCAAGGGCAGGGCCCGAGAGGGTGAAATGCAGCCTCCTTGCTGGTCTGGGCATCCCCTGGCCTCCCTTTCAGATTCCATTGACATTTCGCAATTCCAGTTTTCAACAGAGATCAGTCCTCAGGGCAGCCACTTCTCCTGGGCCCAGGGCAGCTGGCCTTGAGGGGGCTCCCGCTGGCAGGGCCCAGCTCTCCCTGCAAAGCGATTTAGCAGGAAGGGGAACTCCCAGAGCCCTGGGGAGTGAGGAGTTAACTCTGGAAGAGTCCCGGGTCCTAGAGCAGGAAGAGCTCAGGAAGGGTTTTCCTGCTCTGAGGGCTCGTCCTAATCTGACTTGTGAGCTGCAGGCAGAACTTGGAAAAAAAGAAACCTATCATTCATGTAACAGAAATCAGAGACGTCTTTCTGAGACCGCTCAGAGCCCAAGTTAAGGTGAAAATGAACGTCAGCTTTCTTCTTGCTAAAATTTCAAGTTCAGATTTTATGTTCTCAAATAATGTGTCATGTAGATAAGGTATCTTAGGTCAAAAACGTGTCCTGAACATTCAAATCCAGATGACAAATGATTGTGAAAGGAGCAGCACGCTGCTTTCCATGCCCCGAGTTAGAGCGTGTGCCTTTCCTAACAAATCCCAAGCAGCCCGACTCGAGAGCCTCCGGGAGCTGGGCTAGGTCAACAACAGCGATCAATTAATTAGGCCGTCAGCATCCCTTAGCAAAAGGAAGGAGGTTCCCTGAGCTCGCTGGAAAAAGAAATCCAAGGGAACATGCAGAGTAGGATGAAGGGCTGTCAGCTGATGGTCACAGACTAACCCTCCTAGGGAACCAACTCGACCCCACCCCAGGAATAAATCAGAGCTGCAGCCAAACGGATCAGCCAAAGCAAAGCCACAGCCTCCTGGTGCTGCTGCGTTTCTCACGGACCC
>NW_022440760.1:0-6506 GCF_009761245.1 Sapajus apella
GTCAAAATTTCAGGGTCTCAGACAATACATGGAAAGGGTTCCAGTCATTCTTATTTGGCAGCCCAGCATCTAAAGACCCTTCCTATGTTAAAGGAATAAATCTGGTTGTGATAAGAGCCCACTTCTTTCTATTTAAAAAAGCTCAAAAGCAATTGCTCACTTGCCCAGCCACCATTGCAGCTAGAGCCCCCAATTCAAACTCAATCATTTGAACTCTGAACTGAAAGCTAATGAGGCTAGAAGCACATACCCACTCCACTCTGACAATGGGCAGCCAGCTCTGGTTCTTTGGGGCAGTAGCGGAGTCACTCCCAGACTAGTCTGCAGTGGGATTTGGGACATTGCTATCTGCCTGAGTATATTCTCCATGTCTGGTTCTTCTGCTCTGCGGAGATTCCAAGTGTTACCCAATATTCTCTTAATGAGATCCTCTTCGACATTATCTAGAAACTATATTCTTTCAACAAAGAAAATGACTTAATTGCCAGATGCTTATTGAGCAGCTACTAGGGAGGAAACACTGGCCTAGGAACCACCCCCGTGCTCTCATAGACACAATGCAGAAAGTTACAAGTGCTGGAAGGCTGGCTGATATGTAGAAGTTCCCAGATACCTGGACCAATGCTGTCCAACAGAAATATATAATACGAACTGCATGCCTTGGTCAGCTTGGGCTGCCAGAACAAAATACCATAGACTTAGTGGCTTCAAGCAACGGAAATTTATTTTCTCATAGTTCTGGAGGCTAGAAGTTCAAGATCAGCGTATCAGCATAGTCGGTTTCTGGTGAGGGCCCTCTTTCTGGCTGCTAGATGGCTGCCTTCTCACTGTCCTCACATGGCAGAGAGAGGGAGACAACGCTGATGCCTCTTCCAATAACGACTCTAATCCCATCATGGTGCCTTGCCTCATAACCTCATCTAAACCTAATGGTCTCCCACAGGCCCCCCATCTCCAAATACCATCATAGGGAGTTAGTGTTTCAACACAGGAATTTGATGGGGTCTCAATTCAGTCCATAGCAGCACATATATAATTTTATGTTTTCTAGGAGCCATATTATAAAGGTAAAAAGAAACACACGAAATTAAAATTAAGTGACTGGGTGTGGTGTCTCATGCCTCTAATCCTGGCACTTTTGGAGGCCAATGAGGGAGGATGGCTTGAGGCCAGGAGTTTGAGACCAGCCTGGACAATGTAAGAACACCTCATCTCTACACAAATATATAAGTTAAAACATTTTTTAAAAGAAATAATTATTAATAATATATTTTACTTAACCCAACATATTCAAAATACTATCATTTCAATATAAAAAATTGCCAATATAAACAATTTTTGAGATATTTTACATTCTTGTTTTGAAATCCAGAGTGTATTTTACAGCACTTGTCAGTTTGGACTAGCCATATTCAAGTGCTCGATAGGCACATGTAGCTGGTTGCTATCATATTGGGCAGCATGGATCTGCAGTGTTAAAACTAAAACAAACCTTCGAGATCATTTAGTATAACATCCCACTTTACAGATAATGATCCCAAGACCCAGCCAGATTAACTAACTTGCTTAAGTTCACACAGTTGGTAAGAAGGCAGAGATGGAATACAAACTTGGGTTACTAATTCCATTTTTTTGTTGTTGTTGTTTGAGACAGTGTCTCATTCTGCCCCGTAGACTGGATGGAGTGCAGTGACACAATCATGGCTCACAGTAGCCTCAAATTCCAGAGCTCAAGTGATCTTCCCACCTCAGCCTCCCAAGCTGCTAGACTACAAGTGCAGGCCACCATGCCTAGCTATTTATTTTCTTTTTTGTTTCTGTAGAGACAGGGTCTCGTTATGTTGCCCAGGCTGGTCTTAAACTCCTGGTCTCATGCGATCCTCCTAACTGAGCCTCTCAAAGCACTGGGATCACATGCGTAAGCCATGGCACCCCGCCTCTGATTCCAAGATCAGTGCTTTTCCCATGGCCTCTCCCCATTCAAAGAAGGGATGATGAAGGACTGAGAGGGCCAGACTTAGTGGAAGACCTGAAATAAAGACATACCATTGCCTCAAAAAAGGAATACAAACATGACCCCTTCAAACACTTACTCAATACCTACCACAATTCCTGCCTTGTGCTAGCTGCTGTAGGAAACGCAAAAGAAAGAAAAAAAAAGACATATATAAATGAATGCAATGCTTACACTCTGAATTCCAAGTGCAGAGAAGAGAAAATGTCTAAATGAAGCAAATGGATAGAACAGACCATTGGATGAAGGTAAGACCTGAGGAGATCTTAAAGGATGAAAAACCCTGACTTTTTGGCTCTTGGCTAGCACTTAGATCCTCCTATTTGCTGCTTGCAAAGTTTAGAAAGGGAGTGCCAGGCTTCCAGCAAGGGAGCAACCTCTCTATGCTTACCTGGTCTAAGTTCTGGGTAACATGTAGCCTGGATATCCCCTCAGCAAGTTAAGAGGCCTGAAACCTCCAACTGCTGAAGAGTTTTTTTGGGGGGCTTTCTGGGTTTTTTTGAGGCAGTGTCTCATTCTGTCTCCCAGGCTGGAGTGCAGTCGCTTGATCATAGCTCACTGCAGCCTTGAACTTCTGAGCTCAAGCAGTCCTCCTGCCTCAGCTTCCCAAGTAGCTGGACCTATAGGTGCATGCTGCCATGCCCAGCTTTTTGTTTTGATTTGTTTTTTATAGAGACAGAGTCTCACTATGTTGTCCAGGCTGGTCTTGAACTCTTGGCCTCAAGCCATCCTCCTGCCTCAGCCTCCCCAGTAACTAAGACTACAAGCATGAGGCACCGTGCCCGACTCTTGCTTGAGTTTATATTAGTAGCAAGACTTCCTCTAAGTGTAGTCAACTAGAGCAGCATTTCCCAATGTGTGCCCTAGGACGTTGATAGGTGTTACATGGAATAAAAATGGAGACACTGAGTTAAACAGGCAAGAATGTGCCTTTTCTCTGTGGAACTTCTCAGGACTTTTAATGTTTTATGCCATCAGTGGCTCAGCTTCATGACCAAGATTCTAACATGCCTACACCGCCTTCCATGGACTGGCCCAGGTGAATGGTGGCCTCACCTCACCCTTGTCTAATATACCCTTGTGCCTCTGCCTTCCTGCCACACTGGCCTTGCTGCCCACTACTCTAGATCCATGTCATCAAGTGCCACATCCATAGGCTATTTGTGGCTACTGAGCACTTGAGACATGTCTAGTTTACCTTGAGATGTGCTGTAGGCATTACCCACCAGATTTTAAAGACTTAAGACAAAAAAAGAATGTAAATTCTCACAATGATTTTTATGTTGAATGCATATTGAAATATCAATATTTTGGACATGCTGAGTTAGGGAAAATATATTATTAAAATTATTTTCACCTGCTTCTTTTTACTTTTTAAAATGTGGTTGCTGGTGAAACTGTAATTACGTATGTGGATCACAGTATATTTTTATTGGACATCCTAAAGCCTCGAGATCTGTCCATTGGCCTAGTTAATGCTAACCCTGCAAGCTCCAGACATCTGTTTGTGTCCTTTCCTCAAAGCCGCTTTCTCTGACCCCTTGCCTAGGTTTTCTATAAGCATGCTCCTTTCTTTTGTAGAACATACCTTGGTTTGTAATTATACATTATTTGTTTGGCTATTTGATTAATGTCCATCTCCCCATTGGGGTGAATGATCCATGAAAGCAGCAATTGGGTTTGCTTTCCTTTATTACCATTCTCCCAGAGCCCAGAATAAAGCCTGGCACATAGACAGAAAGAGCTTATTACATGATTATATAGTGTGTTGTGAATCTCCAAGAAAAGGAGAGTTTTCAGCTTCTACTAAATTGATCGGACCACAGAACCCTTGCCCAACAAGGAGTTTAGTGAGTGTTAAAGCAAACTAAACATGGCCTGAGAAGTACCCCTACTTCTATATTTGAGTCCTTGCGGACAAGCCGTAACGTAACTTAATAGGTAGACGAGATTGAAAACTCACTTTAGGAGCATGCGTCTGTAACAATAGCTGAGTTTTGGCCTATCCCAGCAGCCACACTTCAACTGATCAATAACCTGATTTGATCATATACATTCCATGAATATATCAAAGTATCACATGTATGCCATAAAATATACAAATATTACTGGTAAATAAATTACAAAGAATTATGTATAATAACCAACAACAATAAAAGATGAAGGAAAAGTAATCCTTTAAATCATGCAGGGCAATCTTCCAGTGAGTTCCTTCAATGAACAGGAATGGCCTTTCCCTCATGTCTTTTACAGTGTCAGCATCTTGCTAAGCTAAGTGGAACTTTTGTATTTAAACACAGCACTGATTTGAATAATGTATTACCTTAAATGAAAACCAAACATTTCATAGTGATTGATTCAAACGCTGGAAAAAAAAAAAAAAAACCAGCAATGAGGCATTTTTGAGATACGTTTCCTTTTTTCTTAACTGATAAGATTTGCAAGAGTATTATCAGTGATCTATATTTTTTCTTCACCTAATAGACTAATGTTAGAACCTAACCCAGGAATAAGCTGTGACTCCATTGCATTCTCCATTAAGAAGAAATAAAATTTACCCAGGCCAAGGAGTCCAAGGCAGATACTGGACACTGCTAGCTACTTCAGGACTAGGCAGCAGCTGCCTCGAGTCAGCAGATAGCTAATAAAGAGGCAGGCACATCCAGGATGGTAGACAGGTTTCAGAGATAAATAACGGTGGGTAGGAAAGAACAGCTACTGGGATTTCAGGCTTAAAAACAGATTCCAAAGATGAAGAGATGAGCAAATAAAGGGAGAAGAAAACAAGAAAGAAAACCTAGTAAATGGTTTTACAATCTGATCAGACCTATGGTCTTACTCTGCTTGATTTAACCCATACCTCACTGGGTGGCATCTGTGTCCTCAGTAGTTTAGGCAATTTTTTTCTGAAACCCCCATGTCATCAGCAGTGCAAGGTTAGAGGTGTCCTGGTTCACACATGTCTGTGTCTTTCCACATGTCAGACTTCTATTGAAGAACTCATCCTAATTCTCTCAGTTCTTCAGAGAATTTCTAATCACAAAAGCCATGAGCTACATGGAGTTCCCGAGGAGACAGTTCCCCTTAGCACTTCCCATTCACTCTGTAGTCAGAGCCATGGCAACACAGACTCAATCCATTCCACAAGTCAGTCTATATTGCATACCATACATAATAGTATATTTAATCAATATATAAACATTATAGGTTAAATATTCCACAAGGAACAAGGTAGCACTTAACATCAAGAGGAGAAAGAGGTAGGAGAAAGGGTAAATGAGCAAGTCCCAGTGGGAGCGAAGAAGACAAAAGGATTCCTGGTCTGGTCCATTGGTCTCCCACGGAGGAGTCTTTGATGTGGAAGAGCCTTTAGAGGTGTATGCCAAGTGCTTATCATGTCTGACTGCAAGACTGGGTTAATTAGGGCAGCTGTTTGGAGAGGCTGAAGGTCTGCTTTTTTATACATATATGTAGTCACAGAGTCCTCTGATGAGAACCTGCAATGGAAGAGTGTGCTTGTTATGTCCTTACCTGGTTGGATACAGTCTTCACATTTTTATTTGTTTGTTAAGCAAAATATCCTTGTTGGCAAAGTCCCGTATGAAATATGAAATGCAGTATTTTTCTAAGATGGAGTTTAATGAAGGGTTGCTCTCTACACCCCAATTTCTTAGTTTTGAGCGATTTCTGGATTTACTTCCTCAGAGCTTCCTCTCCTAGTTCTGGGGGACTTTTCAATTTCTGTTGCTACCTGGTTGCCAAATATTACTTCTTTCTAGAATTCATTAAAAAAGTATAATCCAGCAAAAATATAAAGATTTTTGTGGGTTTGGAAAGAAAAGTTGTATCACACAAGGAGTCAATGGAAATCTTCTTGGCCCAGTGTAATTTCTACCCTTCCTCTTGTGGCCATTCTTCATCCAAAATGTTCTGGGCCTTTGGTGAAGTGTCTCTCCCCACCGAGTGCAGTCCCTAGGTCTTAGAAGGGATTGATTCCCTGAAGCTGTTGATAATTTTTAGCTATCTCTTGGTCTTCTCTCCCTGTGTCCTGTGAATTCTAATGAATAATATTCACATCACATTAAATTTTTATTTCTGATGAAATTGTTCTAAATTGCCATCTTGTCTCCCAGTCCTTGAAGAATAAATAGCCCTTGATCTTGCAGATCCAACAATCTTAATTCAGTTCAGCTGCCACATTTGATAGATGAGGAAACTAAAGCTCAGAGAAGGGAAGTGATTTACCAAAAAATATTGGGGCTATTTGGAAGCAGAGCTGAAGCCATAACTCTGGTCTTCTTCTCAGGCCAATGCCCCTATCTACTTGTGTCATTTTTTGCTTCATTCCAGATTGGCAAGATTGTAATAATGAAAGATGACAGGGTTGCATATGCACCTTGTATTCTTGTCTGTTACAACTATAAACCGAATGTATGTTTCCCAGAATAGTTAATCATCTAGTAGAAGAAGATAGTGTGATTTCTTGTCCTGT
>NW_022440761.1:0-6501 GCF_009761245.1 Sapajus apella
TAGAAGGCCTCTCCGGCCCCACCCCCCAGCCACATGGAAGGAGCTTAACTTCCTTACGTGACTCGGCACAATGCCCCCGACTGAAGGAACTCCAGCCCCTTCCGCCTAGCAACCACCTAACCAATCATCACCTGCCTCTTTAGCTCCCGCCCAGCAAACTTCCTGCCCAAACCCTGACCAATCACCATATGCCCTATCAACCTCCTGCCCACTCAAATTCCCGTTCGGCAAACTCCCCGCCTGGCAACCGGGACTAACCAATCATCACCCGCCGCCACTGCTCTCCCACCGCCCCAGGCCCTCTGCCCCTATAAAACCAACCGAACAAGGAAAGCGCGCGCGATTCCTCCCTTCCCGCTTGAGTCGCCCGGAGATCCCAATAAAGTCGGTACCGGTCACCATGCGTCCTGCCTCGTGTCTACTGGGTGCCTGCCTCCGTGGGTTGGGGTCCCACAGCCGGGGTCGCACAAATGGTGCCGAAACCCGGGAGTGCGGGCTGCCGGCCCGGCCGCAGCCCCCTCCTCTGGCGACCCTTTTTAAATCCGACACCTCTACGCTCCGACTAAGGTAAGTTCATTTTTTTTCTCTTGCCTTTCCTTCCACGTGGTGTGCACAGTAGTCCCTCCCAATTCTCCGGACCCCTCGCCTAGCGTCGGCCGACCCGAGGAAGGTCCTCCGTTCCGGCTCCAGGAGCCCCTCCGGGAACTGCCAGACAGGGGATGCCCTCTCTGACTCTTCCCTCCGTTAATTCTCTGGGTATCTGCAGTGCAAGGGGGACGCCTCTTCCTGCATCTACCCAGCCGTTGGCAGGGAACCACTGCTGCGCACGCCATGGGGAACGCGGAGTCCAAAATACCCCTTAACACCCCTCTTGGGTGTTTATTGCAAAACTTCTCCAAATTGGGATACTCGCAAACCCTGAGGCAAAAAACTCATTTTCTTGTCTCAAGCGGCATGGCCCCAGTATCGGCTCGATAACCAGTCACATTGGCCCCCGACTGGCACTTTCGATTCCGATATCCTTCGTGACCTTGACAATTTCTGCCGCCGTACAGGCAAAGATCGCGAGGTGCCTTATGTACAGGCTTTTTGGGATCTCCGTACCCACCCGGACCTTTGTTCCACTTGCTCTACACACCAGGTTCTTTTAGCCCAGGTCTCTCGCAAAACCTCCTCCACTATCTCTATTACTTCTCCCCCGCCTTACTCAACGCAGGAGGATCTGCCTGACCATCTGTCTCCTCCCGCCAACCCCAGCCGCCAGCAACCACCAGTCGTTAGCCCTTCCCCCACTCCCTCCACACTTCCCGCCTTAGAGGCCCCACCTCCTCTTGCTTCTCCGGTGGCCACTCCCTCTGCGCCTCCCACCTTAGAGGCCCCACCTCCTCTTGCTTCTCCGGTGGCCGCTCCTTCTGCGCCTCCCACCTTAGAGGCCCCACCTCCTCTTGCTTCTCCAGTGGCCACTCCCTCTGCGCCTCCCGCCTTAGAGGCCCCACCTCCTCTTGCTTCTCCGGTGGCCACTCCTTCCGCGCTTCCCGCCTTAGAAACTCCACCTCCCTTTGTTTCCCCAGCGGCCACTCCTTCTGCGCCTCCCGCCTTAGAGGCCCCACCTCCTCTTACTTCCCCAGTGGCAGCCCATACCCGCTCACACCAGCCCACTCTCCTGGCACCGCTCCGCGAGGTGGCTGGGGCGGAAGGTTTGGTTAGAGTGCATGTCCCCTTCTCCCTCCAGGATCTTTCACATATCGAGCACAGGCTCGGCTCTTTTTCAGCTGACCCCTCTACTTAAATCAAAGAGTTCCAGTACCTCACCCAGGCTTACAGCCTTACTTGGCACGATATACGTGTCATCTGCACTTCCACCCTCACTGCCGAGGAACACGAGCACATCCTCATGGCAGCCAGGCACCAAGCAGACAGGGACCATGCCATAAATCCCAATCAAATCCCTGTGGGTACTGAAGTTATTCCCAATGTGGACCCCCAGTGGGACTACCAAACTGGCCACAGGTCCGACACACCCCAACGGGACCGCATGATCCAGTACCTTCTTAGGGGTATGGATATAGTCTCTAACAAAGTCGTCAATTATGACAAACTCAGGGAGATCACTCAGAGGGCAGACGAAAACCCCGCCCTTTTCCTTGGTCGCTTGCAAGAAGCGCTAGTCCTCTATACTCGACTAGACCCTGCGTCCCAGAATGGGGCCACTGTCCTAGCCTCCCATTTCATTTCCCAATCTGCCCCTGATATCAGGAAAAATCTAAAGAAGGTAGAGGAGGGTCCGGAAACTCCCATACAAGACCTGGTGAAAATGGCCTTTAAAGTTTTTAACGCCAGGGAGGACACAGCTGAGGCAGCCCGCCAAGCCTGAATGAAGCAAAAGGTCACTTTGCTAGCTGCCGCCCTGAGGCCGGCAGGAACCCAAAAGCCAAAAGGCAGTTCTCGCCCTCCTCCTGGGGCGTGCTTTAAATGTGGAAAAGAGGGGCACTGGTCCTCAACCTGTCCCCAGCCTCGTCCACCCGCCAAGCCATGTCCCGTTTGCCAGCTCATGGGGCACTGGAAGTCGGACTGCCCCAGTTTACCCAGGGTTCCGGCCCTTCCAGGCCGGCACACTGGACAACAAGGGGTTGTCACTGGAAGCCTGGAACCTGGTCGTGCTGTCCAGGAACCAGACACCCAGAATTCTCCGTTCCCAGAACTGCTGGGGCTGTTGGACGGTTAGTGGGGCCTGGCTCCCAACTCCGGTTACCCTTGCGGAGCCCAGGGTTACGCTCAAGGTAGCGGGTAAAAGTGTCTCCTTCTTGCTCAACACGGGGGCTACCTTCTCTGTGCTCCCCACATATTCTGGAAAAACTTTCCCTTCCCAGGTCTCTATTATGGGAATTGACGGAACCCCCCAAGTCCCTAGCCAAACTCCGCCACTCACATGCTCTTATGCCTCTGTCCCATTTACTCACTCCTTCCTGGTAATTCCAACCTGCCCAGTGCCCTTACTGGGACGGGACATTCTCTCCAAGCTAAATGCCAATATTACCCTCTCCCCCACTGCCCAGTGTAACCTCCTTTTGGCACATGTCCCAGAGCACACACCTACAGTGGATTTGGCCACGCTACTCCCTGAAGTAAATCCCCAAGTCTGGAATATCAACAGCCCCACTGTGGCTGCCCACCATCGGCCTGTTAAAATTTTCCTCAAGGACCCACTCCCTGCCCTTAGGAACCACCTCACAACAGGCCGAACTAGTGGCACTTACTCGAGCCCTAATATGGTCTAGAGACAAGGAAGTTAACATCTACATGGACTCTAAGTATGCCTTTCTCATAGCCCACTCCCATTGTATGATCTGGAAGGAACGGGGTTTCCTCACTACTAAGGGCACCCCTGTTCTAAATGGGAAACTTATTGCCAACCTTATTCAGGCTGTCCAACTCCCTAACAAGGTTGCCATCATCCACCGTAGAGGACATCAAACCATTGGCTCCACAGTGGCTATGGGCAACGCCTTGGCAGATAGGGTGGCAAAGGACACGGCAAAAAATCACCCGCCCCCTGCCTGCCTCTATTTCCTGTCCAGGTCATACAAACCGTATTACTCAGACCGGGAAAAACAAACTCTCCAGAGCACCCCAGGAGTGACGTTCAAAGATGAATGGGCCTTTAAGCACAACCTTCTCATTCTCCCAAAGCAGCAACAAACTCAGATAATCCGGGATATTCATAACCCTCTTCACATTGGGCCTAAGGCCCTGCTCCACTTCCTCAGTCCACTTCTGCATCCGGACGGCCTTTCTCAAACCATCCATGAGGTCCATACAGAATGTCTCACCTGTGCCAATGTTAACCCCCAGGGGTCCTGTCACCCCCGCAAACAACTCCACCAATTACGGGGGTTCCTCCCCGGCCAAGACTGGCAAATCGACTTCACCCACATGCCAAAACATAAACAGTACCGATATCTGTTAACCATTGTTGATACCTTTTCAGGCTGGATTGAGGCTTACCCTACAGCGTCTGAGTCTGCAGGAACGGTGGCCACTCATCTTATCCAAGACATCATTCCGCGCTTCGAATTGCCAGCCACCATACAATCTGACAATGGTCCAGCCTTTATTTCCAAAGTTACTAACGCTGTTTCTACCTCCCTAGGAATCCGGTGGAAATTACACACTGCCTATCACCCGCAGTCCTCCGGTAAGGTAGAACGGGCCAATGGCCTAATCAAGGAGCAGTTAACCAAGCTCATGCTAGAACTTCGCCAGTCTTGGGTAACCTTGCTTCCCATTGCCCTCGCTCGGTTAAGGGCAAGCCCTCGGGGCCCATCACAGCTCAGCCCATTTGAGCTGCTGTACGGTCGCCCCTTTCTGCTCTCAACCCCACCACCTCCTGACGCTACTCCCTTGGAAGGATACCTCCCTTATTTCACCCTCCTCCGAAGCCTTCTCCGTGAACACGCTAACGCCTCTCTTCCCCAACCTACCCAGCCATCCGAGAGCACCCAAAAAATCTCCCCGGGTGATTCGGTCCTTATAAAATCTCTAACCCCGAAACCTCTCACTCCAAGGTGGGAAGGCCCGTACATGGTCATCCTCACCACCCCTTCTGCCATAAAAATAGCTGAGGTCCCGTCCTGGATTCACCTTTCTCGGGTTAAAAAGGCTCTCCATGGCCCCCCTCCCAGCTGGAGGGCCACTTCTACTGGCCCTTTATCTCTTAAACTTACCAAAACCTAACCAGGGTGGATTTGGTTCAGGCTATAACCCAAATCAGGTGTTACAGGCTGTATACGGAGAGCCATGCAACTGCAAAGGGGGCTTTGTGTCTTCTGTACCCGGCACCTACCAGTCTACAATCGATTGTGGCACCAGACGGCATATCTTGTTTATGGCGATAACCAAAAACCAGAGTATAAGTGTCTAAAAAAACCAACCCTAACCCTAATTCTGCCGGGGTTCCCTTTACCATCCTGCAACTGCTCTTCCACTGTGTATCAGTCTATACACAGCAGCTGTTACAACCAATATGCTACTTGTCTCAGGGGCAATACCATGTACTTCACTGCTCAGGTCATCCGTAGACGAGCAGGGTCGTTTGGGGGAGACTGGGCCTCCAGCACGCCACTAGGCATCTCCTATAAACATGCCAGTGCTGGTTGTCCAACGCCCTCTAGACAGGCTGTCTGTTGGCAAACCAAACCTACCATTGGCGTCAGTGATGGAGGGGGCCCACATGACCAAATGAAGTCCCATCATCTTAAGGAGACTCTTAAAACATTATTTCCCACCTTATCTTACCATCCTTTATCCTTGCCCAAATCTCGCCGCCTAGATTTGGACAGATCAACACAAAGTCGTCTTAAAGCGGTCCACAGCTTCCTCCTACATGGGAACCCCTATGCCCTTGGCTCTGCCCGCCCCTGCCAACCACAGCCACAATGGGACCCTTCGGCTCCCTTTCCCAGTTCAACCCATAGGGAGCACCTGTGACAATGGCACATGCTACCAAAAAACTCCTATAAATAACTCCTATGATCTTGATGTAGGTTCTGTCTTAGAGTCTTGTAATTGCTCTAGTTTTAGAAATTCTAACACTGCTTTGTTTGCCCTCCCAGGACAGAGTTTTGTTTGCGGGAATAACATGGCCTTCTCTTACCTACCCCAAAACTGGACAGGTATATGCATGGTGGCATCCCTTTTCCCCGATGCTAGTATCGTCTCGGGAGATGATCCTGTTCCCCTTCCCAGTTTCGACTCAGTAATAGGAAGAAATAAAAGGGCAGTCCAGTTTATCCCTTTGTTGGCCACCCTTGGCATCACGGCTGCAGTCTCTACGGGAACCGCTGGGCTAGGCTATTCCCTACAAACCTATCAACAGCTCTCTCGTCAATTAATTAATGATGTTGATCTACTCTCATCTACCATTCAAGTTGTCCAGGACCAGCTTGATTCCCTTGCAGAGGTCGTCTTACAGAACCGCCGAGGTCTGGACCTGCTCACAGCCGAAAAAGGAGGCCTGTGCCTCGCCCTGAACGAGCAATGCTGCTGCTACGCCAACCGGTCGGGCATCGTCAGGGACAAAATTAAAACTCTCCAGGAGGACTTGGCCAAACGACGGAAGGCTCTCCAGGATAACCCTCTGTGGAGCGGACTTAATGGACTTCTCCCTTACCTCCTTCCTCTCCTTGGACCCGTTCTCGGCCTCTGCCTAATTCTGTTTTTCTTACCCTGTCTCTTCCAGTTTCTTCAAAAGCGATTCCAGGAGCTTACTAAAGTCACCATCCATCAAATGATGCTCCAACCAATGCCTAATCTCCATTGGCCAGAATACCGTTATACCCCTCTCCAGACAGCCTAAACTCCTACCCTCACCCCTTCGCCGCCCCAAAGTCAGCAGGAAGTAGCCAGAAGGACAGCCGCCGCCTCTTTTCCTCTTTAAGGAGTTGGGAATGTCTGCTAGAAGGCCTCTCCGGCCCCACCCCCCAGCCACATGGAAGGAGCTTA
>NW_022440762.1:0-6500 GCF_009761245.1 Sapajus apella
GATCTCGGCTCACTGCAACCTCTGCCTCCCAGGTTCAAGTGATTCTCCTGCCTCAGCCTCCCAAGTAGCTGGGACTACAGGCAAGGGCCACCATGCATGGCTAATTTTTTTTTTTTTTTTTAATTTTTATTTTTAGTAGAGACAGGGTTTCAACATGTTGGCCAGGATGGTCTCGATCTCTTGACCTCGTGAGCCACTTCGCCCAGCAATATTTTACCATCTTGTTACCACCATCACCTCTAAACTTTTTTTTGAGAAAAAGTCTCACTCCGCATGCAGGTTAGAGTGCAGTGGTGCAGTCATGGCTCACTGCAGCCTCAACCACCTGGACTCAGTGATCCTTCTGCCTTAGCCTCCTGAGTAGCTGGGACTATAGCTGTGCACCACCACACCTGGATAATTAAAAAAAATTTTTTAATGGCCCACACCTGTAATCCCAGCACTTTGAGAGGCAGAGGTGGGCAAATCACAAAGTTGGGAGTTCAAGACCAGCTTCACCAATATGTTGCAACTTTTCTAAAAATACAAAAATTAGCCAGGCATGGTTGTAGGCGCCTGTAGTCCCAGTTACTTGGGAGGCTGAGGCAGGAGAATTGGTTGAACCCAGGAGGCAGAGGTTGCCTTGAGACGAGATCATACCACTGCGCTCCAGCCTGGGTGACAGAGCGAGACTCTGTCTCAAAAAAAAAATCATTTTATAGAGATTGTGGGGGGGAAGTCCCACTATGTTTCCCAGGCTGGTCTTGAACTCCAGAGCTCAAGCAATCCTCCTACCTTGGCCTCCCAAAGTGTTGGGATTACAGGGATGAGCCACCACACCTGGCCTAATTTTTTTTCTTTTGCTGGAATATTTTAATATATATCCAATACATGTTATCATTTTCCTCTCTATATATATTAGGTGTGTTCCTAACAGGTAAGAGGTTTTGAAAACATTATACAATATCATTAATCTATGTAACAAAGTTAACGATAATTCCTTAATATCATCTAATACCCAGTTCATGTTTTACGTTTTTCCATTGTCTTAAACAATAACTATTTAGAGTTGATATATTGCAATCAGTATCTAAGCAGGGTCTATACATTGCATTTGGTTGATTTGTCATAAACCTCTTTTAGTTTGCTACAGTTTCCCCTCCTCCACCTTTTTCATGAAATTTCATTTTTAAAGAAGCTAGATAGGCCAGGTGTGGTGGCTCATACCTGTAATCCCAGCACTTTTGAAGGCTGAGGCAGGAGGATTGCTTGAGCCCAGGAGTTTAAGACCAGCCTGGGCAACATGGTGAGACCCCATCTCTACAAAAACTTTTTAAAAAGTTAGGTGTGGTGGGACACATTTGTGGTCCCAGATACTAAAGAGGCTAAGGCAGGAGGATTGCTTGAGACCAGGAGGTTGACCTATGTTTGCACCACTGTACTCCAGCCTGGGCAACAGAGAGACTGTCTTAAAAAAACGAACAATAAAAACAACAACCAGGTGGTTTGACCTATAGAGTTTTCCATATTCAAAATGTGGGAAATCAACCTGGCATGCTGTCTTGTGCCTACAATCCTAGCACTTCAGGAGGCTGAGGTGGGAGGATCACTTGGGCCCAGGAGGTTGAGGATATAGTGAGCCATGAACACACTACTATACTTCAGCCTGGATGACAGAGCAAAACTCTGTCTCAAAACAAATGAGCAAATTGTTTCCTCATGGGGTCACTTGATGTGTAATTTCCATAAATTGATCATTAGATTTAGAGAACTGATTAGATTTAGGTTCTGTTTTTTTGAATCAAGAATACTACACAATTGATGGCTTTGTACCAGTGATCCTGTCCCATCTTATGAAGAGATATATAGTGTCTGATTGTCCTGTTTTTAGTGATGGAGGTCACAGAGTAGGTTCAAGTCACTCCAGTCTGATCATTCTACTGTATTATTCATCTGATGTTTCACTTAATGGTTTTAGTAGCTAATCATGATGTCATTAGGTATTGCCAAATAGTGGTTTTCTAATTCTATCAACTCTTTCGCAACTATTAGTGTGATTCATCTATAAAGAAAAATTTTTCAGATAGCTTTAGGTTCTATGGAATAGAAAAAAAAAAAAGGAATTGTTTCTCAGATATAGTTACCCAGAAATACAGTTCATAATGGAAAGGCAGAATTCTTTCCTCTCAATTCCTAATATATACTTAATTGTTTATCTTTTGACAAAGAAGCTGTAAGACACATTTGCTTAATGCTAACACATTAGGACCTTTGAATGTTGAGCAGAAATATAAAAAAGAATCAATGCTTTTATATTTTAAATCAACAGGAAAATAGCATTTAATTTACCGATTATGAATAGTTGCAACATTTTTAAAAGACGTGATTACTGGTACATCTATAGCAGGAATATGCGAAGATGTAGTCCAAAGAAAAATACAGAAAGAAATATTGTGTATTTCTCTAAGTATCCTTGGCCTAGTGGCTGGAAGCTAAGAGAAAAGGTAGCTTGGGCGTGTGGAGCAGAGAGTTAAGTGAATTCTTTCTCTTTATTTGTAGCCATCAGCCAGCACAGACCTCATCAGCGCCTTTAACTGCCACCTTTCTTCCTCGGCAGGACCTTTGCTTCCTATCCTCAAAAAAATATGAGGTACTTGGTTTTTTACATGGTTGGTGGGTGAATCCGTTAAATGTTAGAAAAAGTACTTTGATACAAGTGTATGTGTTTGTCTGGATGAATGAATTGCTCCTGCAAAACTGTTAGATCAAGGTTGAAAGGCAGACATTGAATGGTTTTCTTTCCCACAGATCACCTAACTGCTCTAGGTGCGTCATTGTTCCCAGAGTTCAGCCACATACAATCTCATTTGGCCAGACCCTCACAACAACCATGTGAGATGGATATTGACATCTCTGTCTTGCAGAGGAGAAAACTAGAACTTACAGAGTGAAAGTGACTTGTCTGTTAGTTACAATTAACAAGTTTTTACGGGCATCAAACTGCCTCACTTTGTTACCTAACCTAGTTGGAGCATGACTATTCCTAGATAGTTTAGCCTCCGCATGCTGGCTTTAGCTTTTGTGCAGGCTGGTCTGTTTGGACTGCCTGGGCATCACATTGGGAGGAGGTTACTGACTAAATCAGACTGCAGCAGACTTCCCTTTTCCTTAGGGATAGTGCTTTGATAGCTTTAAGTTGGCCTGGACAGACAGGCCTGCTGCCTCTCTGATTCATTACAGCAATGAGTTGCCAGATGTGGGAACCCTCAGCCAGCTCATCCTACCTGCCATTAGAACCCTGGTAACGATACTTCATGGGCTAGGGGGCCACATATGCGGATGTAACATGCTTTAAATGTTTCCTGTTTCTCATTTATATATTTTTTAATTTTTTAAGGTGTCAGAGATCAATCACCCACATCCAGAATATGTCAAAGTAAGTGAGCATTTTAAAGCTTCCATGAAACATTTCAAGATTGAAAAGATAAAGAAGATCCAGAACCCAGAGCTCCTGGATTGTTTTACACGGTTGGTGGCCACGTTATTATGTTTCTTTACATAAAACTGGAAAGGATTAGTTAATATCCATCCTTTAAGATTTATATTCACTTATTTATTTTAGTAGTCAACAGTTCCTTCAGACTCTAGTTGTTTTTTTCATTGTATCAACTCCGGCTTCTCTCTCTCAGCCTCACTGATTTCATGTGTCTATCTTTTAAAAGTTTTCATAAGTTTATTATTGTACAGCTTCTGCCTTAAAGTTAGTAGCTCCATTGTGAAAGCTGATGGGATGAAATTTTCAGATGATTAGACTTTAGCTGGGATTCATGTAATGAACTGGAGTGAGAAGGGGATGTCTCGGTGTTAACTCTCACATTTCTTACATTAGGAAGAAGTCGCAGATGAAGGTAGAAGAAAACCTCCTATTTTATGCGACAAAACGTGCCTATGTGGAATCTATCTGTGCGAATAATTTTGACTGGACCATACATGAAACTCATGCAACCACATATGGAAAAGGTTTGTGCCGGGATAGAAAAGTATAACTGGTAGAGTTATAACTTGGGCTTTATATGTGCTTCTATGAGGAGGTATATGTAATTATTTTGTATTAACTAGAGTGTCCAGGCTTTAGTGGTCATGGAGAGAAAATAAGCTCGCGGTGATCTCAAATGCCCAAATGAGAGTGCCTCCATCGACTTGGAGCATGAGTGCTGGAACTTAGTCTCACTCTTGCTTTCTGTTTTCTTTCTGGGAGTGACCAAAGTCCTTGTACATGCTTGTCAATTACTCCATCTGTTGGCCTGTTGTCTACCATCACTACTCACTTTTGGCCGTGCTCTTCCTGAACACATGTCCATGCCTCTGAAGCTGTTTGAAGCTTCAGTTGTCACACAGTGGTTTTAATTAAAGACGAGGAGAAGAGGATTCTCCCCACCTCTGGCCACACTGGGTTACCTGAACCTGTAGTGTCATAGGTCTGCTCCACACACAAAATCTTTATAGCTCTTTCTTTTTACTCCTAAACTCTTGCCTGCAATTTTTTTTTTTTTTGAGACAGGGTCTCACTTTGTCACCCAGTTTGGGTGACAATCTCAGCTCACTGCAGCCTCCACCTCCTAGGCTCAAGTGATCCTACCACCTCAGCCCCTCAAATAGTTGCGACAGCAGGTGTGTGCCACCACATCCAGTTAATTTTTTTTTTTTTTTTTTGTATTTTTTGTAGAGACAGGGTTTCACCATGTTACCAAGGCTGGTCTCATCTCCTGAGCTCAAGCAATCCGCCTACCTCGCCTCCCAAAGTGCTGGGATTCGAGGCGTGTGCCACCACTCCTGGATGCATGCAACTGTTAAAACCAAACAAACCAAACTAAGAATTACTCATCTTTAGGCAATAAGTAATAGTTTATCACAGATTCAAAGTGAGTTCAACTCATACAACTAGGATTAAATTCAATTGCTCCAAAAGGCAAGAAGTCAGTCAGCAAATACTTTTGAGTGTCTTCTGTACACTAGATGCTGGGTACACAGTGGTGAACAAGTTAGACATGGCCCCATATAAATCATTTTGCATAATTATCTTACATAATTAATTAAATGATTATGGCCAGGCATGGCGGCTTACACCTGTAATTCCAGTACTTTAAGAGGCTGAGGTGGGAGTATCACTTGAGCCCAGGAGTTGGAGACCAGCTTAGGCAACATGGTGAGACCCTGTCTAATTTTTTTTTTAATTACAAAAAAATTTTTTTAATTACCTGGGCATGGTGGCACATGCCTGTAGTCCCAGCTACTCAGGAGGCTCAGGTGGGAGGACTGCTTGAGCCCAGAGGTTTAAGGCTGCAGTGAGCCCTGGTTGTGCCACTGCACCCCAGCCTAAGTGATAGAGCAAGACTTTGTTTAAAAAAAAAAAAAAAGGCCGGGCGCGGTGGCTCACGCCTGTAATCCCAGCCCTTTGGGAGGCTGAGGCACGAAGATCACTTGAGGTCAGGAGTTCAAGACCAGCCTGGCCAACATGGTGAAACCCCATCTCTACTAAAAATACAAAAACTTAGCCAGGCATGGTGGCATGTGCCTGTAATCCCAGCTACTCGGGAGTCTGAGGCAGGAGAATCGCTTGAACCCAGGAGGCAGAGGTTGCAGTGAGCTGAGATCGCACCACTGCACTCCAGCCTGGGCAACAGAGAGAGACTCTGTCTGGGAAAAAAAAAAAAAAAAGAGTCCAGACCAGAAATGAGGGTCGTTTTGACCCAGGTGGTTGAGAAGAAAGGATGAAAAGGATATTGCAGTTCAAGGGCTCTATTCCCTAAGAGGGATGTGTGCAACAAGACAGAGTCCAGGTCTTATGAGAGTGGGCTGCAAGGTTGAGTCTTTGGGTTGGATCATTTAAGAAAATATAGGCTGGGCATGGTGGCTCATGCCTAATCCCAGCACTTTGGGAGGTCAAGGTGGGTGGATTGCTTGAGGCCAGGAGTTCAAGACCATCCTGGCCAACATGGAGAAGCCCTGTCTCTACTAAAATTACAAAAATTAGCTGGGTGTGGTGGCACATGCCTATAGTCCCAGCTACTCGAGAGGCTGAGGCACGAGAATTGCTTGAACCTGAGAGGGGGAGGCTACAGTGAGCTGAGATCCTATCACTGCGCTCCAGCCTCAGTGATAGAGCAAGACTCTGTCTCAAAAAAAGAAAAAAAGAAAGCACTCAGAAATGCAGGAGTAGAAGTTAACTTTCTTAACACAATAAAGGGAATTTAAAAAAAGAAAATATAGATCCCAGATTATATAAGTATGTTATAAAAACAGCTGATGCTTGGCAACAAAAACAAAAATGGACAAATGAGATTGCGTCAAACTAAAAAGCTTCTCCACAACAAAGGAAACAATGAACAAAGTGAACAGACAAACCCACAGAGTGGGAGAAAATATTTGCAAGCCATACATCTGATAAGGAGTTAATATCCAAAATATATAAGGAACTCAGCTGGGCGCGGTGGCTCAAGCCTGTAATCCCAGCACTTTGG
>NW_022440763.1:0-6497 GCF_009761245.1 Sapajus apella
TGGTCTCGATCTCTTGACCTCGTGTTCCACCCGCCTCAGCCTCCCAAAGTGCTGGGATTACAGGCTTCAGCCACTGCGCCCGACAAGCTTATTTTAAAAAGAAAAAGAGGGAGAAAGAGACTGAGAGAGAGAGACAAGGACAGAGAGAGAGACAGACAAAACACAGACAGAGAGACAGAGGAAGAGACACAGACAGAGGAGACAGAGAAAAAAACAGAGAGAGACAGAGAGGCAGAGAGAGACAGACAGATGAGAGAAAGACAGAGACAGAGGAAGAGAGAGGCAGAGAGGCAGAGAGAGAGACAGAGGCAGGTGAGAGAGAGAGAGACAGAAACAGAGGAAGAGAGAGACAGGCGCAGAGAGAGACAGCAAGAGAGAAAGAGAGACAGGTGCAGGGGGGAGAGAGAGAGACAGCAAGAAAGAGAGAGAGAGAGAGACAGCAAGACAGAAAGAGAGACAGGCGCAGAGAGAGAGAGACAGAGAGAGAGACAGCAAGAGAGAAAGAGAGACAGGTGCAGAGAGACAGAGACAGCAAGAGAGGAAGAGAGACAGAAGCAGAGAGAGACAGACAGACAGAGAAAGATAGAGAGAGGAGGAGGAAAGGAGTACTCAACAGATAATTACACATATCTTACATGCTTTTGATGCCATCAACAGTGGCCCAGGTATGCTTTTAAAACAACAATGAAAACAATAGCAGCAGCGGCAGCAACAGACAGAGAAAGAAACAGAGAAAGAGCAAGAGACATAGAAAGAGAGATCAGAAGAGAAGGAAGGGGGTACTCAAGAAATAATTACATATATTTTATAATGCTTACGATGCCACAGACGCTGGCCAGGGTAGGCTTTGAAAACAACACCAGCAACAATAGCAGCAGCAGCACTCATGGATTTCCAGAAAATCAGACCTTATGAAGCACCGTTTACATCAACCTGGGAGGCAGGGGTTGCAGTGAGCCAAGATTCATGTCACCATGAAGTAAGCTCTCTCAAATACAGTTACTGTTTTATTGAGTTACATAGAATTCAAAACTAGGTTTCTGTTTGTTGGTGAACATAATGAAAATTACTTCCAGAAATGCAAAGAAAAGACATATGTCTACCAAGATCCAAGACGTCGTCCAAGATCCAAGATGTCAGGAAGTGTTATAGATCAAATGTCTGTATACTCTCCAGAATTCTTATGTTGAAAACCTAATCTTCAATATAATAATATTAGGAGGTGGCCTCTCTGGAAAATAGCTGAATAGTATTAGATGAGATATAAGGGAGTTCTATAAATGGGGTTAATATCCTTATTACTCAGATCTTCAAACATGAAACTAAAAATCTTACACACTAATCATGGAATAAAATTCTTAAATACTTGGGCAAACTGAAATTATATAGCAGCAAAATTTTACAAAGGAAATAAAAGGGAAGCAGCTCTGGTAAGAAGGCTGTTTCATCCACAGTTCACAAGAAACCCCATACTTGGTAGGTTAAATACTTTCCCATACTTAGGGACCACTCTTAGTGTGGAGATGTAACCCAGGTGGCTCACTCCTAGGTAGTGAGTGAGGGAGCCCTGGGCAGCTGGGGAATTTAATTGTGGGAGCTCCACACACCTGCCAGTCCCCTCCTCACATCTAAGAAAAGCTCTCTCATCTAGGGACTTCCATTTTCACCAGACATCAAAACGTGCTCAAACTCAGTTTAAGATTCTGACTCATTGTTTTTTTCTGACACCAAATGTGTGGAGCCTGCTGAACACCAACCAATTATCCAACACCAACTAGTGTCTAACAATTCAATTGTGACACCACCCAGAATCAACACAGACTCCACAAATTAAGCTCTCATCCCTTAATACTGCCCTTACTGCAGATGCCAGTGCCACTCCCCAGGGGGCCATCAATACTTCTGAACAACTACTTACAAATAGGGGGCTCCATAATTCCCTCCTTGAGTTCAATAATTTGATAGAACTACTCACAGAACTCAGATAATCTAACAGTGTTTATCTAAGTACTTTTAGGTACTAGCACTTAATGTTTACCAGTTTATTATACAGGATAAAACTAAGGGATAGCCAAATGGAAAAGATGTACAGAGCAAGGAAAAATGGTGAGAGAGAGTGGTAGGGGAAAGGTGGAGAGGGTAGGTAGTCCTGCTAAAACACTGTAATTACAGCTGCTTTTTTCTTTTAACTGATCGCAAAGCCAGACACAGATTTAAAAATCTCTGTTGTTCCAATATAATCAATTAGGTGAACAATTCTCTCTTTAGGCTAAGTCAAAACATTCAAACAAACACTGCTTAGGTTTTTCTCCTTCCCCCAGGACCCTGAACTTTGTCTCACTCTCAGCTTGAGCCAACATACAACCCCTGTTTATGCCTCTCCTAAGAACAGGCTGCTTTCAGAGTATAACATTCTCTGATCTAAAATCTGATTTTGCCACCCACCAACTTGGCCTACCTTCACACCTTCTTTCTGATTTTGTTTGCTTCTCCCTATGAAACAAAGCCCATGTCTGCCAAACATGTGAAATGCTGCAAATCTTATACTTGGTGATTTCCCCCTACTGCAATACTCCTTTAGAATAAAGTCCCTTCTCACCTGAATCTAAATTTGTTTTATTAGACAATGTCTAGAAACAGCCCCAGGACGTTAATAGCTACACCCTCAGAAAGGGCGTAACAACTCCTTCCCATCCTTACCCCAAAACCATCTGCCCATGGAGCCCCAGCTTTCCAGAGTTATGTTGCTTCTTTCAATACAAAGAACTTTCTCCATGGTCTGTGTCAGAAGGTTGGAACACCGACAGGGAAGGCTCCCCAGGAAGAATTGACTGGGCGTTCAATAACTTTCCTTCGCAGGATCAAGACCGATGTTAGCTTACAGTCACTGAGCTCAGGTCTGATTCCTGGTCAAGGCTATTTACTTAGTTTTAAATGAGAAAGTACTCAGTGTTTGAAGAAGCCAACAAATACTTGGTGTTTATTGGGGAGAAAATTTTAAGACACATTTCATGCCACAACAGGATAAGCAAAAATATCTATCCTTTCAACCAATAAATATATCATTTAATTATTATTTCCATAATATATCCTTTAGCAAACAATCACATGTAAACATTCTATGAGTTCCCAAATTCTGTCCCAAAGAATTTGGCATTAAACTCGGATATCCAGATAACAGGATACAGAACAGATATACTCACTGTCATAAATTCTTCACCATGCTACAAGAGGGGAACTGACGTTTTGGTGAATCTTTGTAAATCATCAATTTATCTATCACATTTTTATTTCATAAGTAGCATTTACAAAGCTAAGTCCTACAATTCCATTTGAAATTGTCCCTAAAAAGAACAGGCCTTTAAAACTTACTACACTCACTCTGGGGAAGAAATAAGGTAAATAAGAATTTTTAGCAAATAAAATACATCACTTTACCTTATCTCTTTGGAAATAGTATTTTTATCTTTCAAGCTGTACTGACAAAATGTATTTTATAGTCAATGAAAAATTGAAACTGAAATAAGTGAATAAACCTTTTCAAAGTTACAAACTCAAGGAGAAGCAGTGCTGACTGCAACACAGACTTTTCTGACTTAAATGTCAAGCCAGGCCATTCCTTCACTCAGGACATCCTCCCACACCCATCCTGTTCAGTGAAGTACTCAACGACCACCTAGGAGGCACTGGTACTGGTCTTTGCCCTCTTGTGTGCCTGACGTGCATTTTAATTTTCAGGTTCTTGCACATCCTCTCTAGAGTGGGTATTCTTTGTTCTTTGGGACAGTTTTTCCCTCTTCACAAGTCTGAGACAATCCAGAAAGCAGAAATCATTTTTGCTCTAAATACCAGCATCCAATTGGCAGACCACGAATGCGTCTTTGAGGAATAAAAACTTGGGCTGGAGTAGTAATTTTAATGACCTAAGTTTATGGACATTAAATTGTATTGTCCATTAATTTCAATGTCCTAAAATTTTAATGACCCTAAGGTGTCACCATTTTAGATGAAACTATACCAGGAGATTCCTCTCAGGCCAACAGCATCCAGCTGCTCCTCTGAGAGGCTCTACCCCCTACCCAAGGCTGTCCTTGGGGAGGAGATGACCCAGGAGCTGATATTCACTAGACCCTCCAATAGACATGGCCATGTGGGTACTCTGGGTTATCCTCAGACAGTTCTAAATGCCAGGACTAGGAAAAGACAAGAGGGTGGCTGAGGACACACCACCATATAAAGTTTTCACAGGGGAACCTCAACCCAAAGACATTTTGGTAATATGTGCACTTAGGAAAGATGAAGAGAGGCACAAAGATTTTTTACAGTAGAGTGTCAGATGATTTATTCTCCGCTTTCCTCTCATGTAAAATGTTTGGAAACAGAAAACAAATATTTTGGGCGGGTGCGGTGACTCACACCTGTAATCTCAGTACTTTAGGAGGTCGAGGTGGGTGGATCACTTGACGTTCAGAGTTCCAGACCAACCTGGCCAACATGCTGAAACCACATCTCCACTAAAAACACAAAAACTAGCTGGGCGTGGCATATGCCTGTCATCCCAGCCATGCGGCGGAGGTTGCAGTGAACCGAGATGGCGCCACTGCACTCCAGCCTGGTGACAGAGCAAGACTCCGTCTCGAAAAAAAAAAAAAAAAAAAGCAGAATATTGTTTGTTTCCTCATTAACCTTATCAAAGCCTCTCCTTTACACTCCTCCTGTGGAGGACCCCAAACCACAAACCACGACTGTGATACCTGGTTTATGAATTGCCGTTTGCTCAAACACACGGTTTAACGAAACCTCAGTTTAACTGTTAGATATAGTGAACCCCAAGTTTCTCTTCAAAGAATCAGTAATGTCAGCATGTTCAGCTCTCTTATGCTTTAATTCTCCATGTTAAGCTTCCTTGTAGTTTCAGTGAACAACCTTTTCCACCAGTTCTAATCAGTAGTTCACATCTGTTTCCCCGGTCCCCTGCACCGTCCTGACTCATCCTGGTCACCTGATCCGGGCACCTGCTTTGACCCCTGGCTACCCGCTCTGACCTGACGGAAACCGTTCTTCCCACCAAACTACCCACCTGCCACTCCTGCTCCTACCCCCACCCTACTCCCTTTAAAAATAGCCAATTCGGATTAGTCTAGACTGTGCGGTCTAACCCTAGCGAATAGGAGAATGGCACAGTAGTAGGGGCGCCCCTCCCTCCGCATCAGTACCCCTTCCCTCCCTTGTCCAGCTGTGCACCGCCACTGTTCCACCTGTGAGACGCACCCTTCTGCAGAAGTAAATTGCCTTGCTGAGAAGATTTATATTCAGTGCTACTTCTTTTGTGGCACCGAAAATTCTACTTATAACATTAATTTTAAGGAGAGAAAGGCGGGACTGGAAGCCCCGTGAACCACAGCACTCGCACGCTGGAACCCCGCACACCGGTCGCAGGCCCCGCCCTCAGGAAGCTCCAGGGCAGCGTCAGGCCGAGGGCAGGGGCCGTGGCAGTGGGGAGCTCTTGAGGCTACGGCTCAGAACGGGCCTGGGGTCCAGGAAGGCGGCCCGGGGTCCAGGAAGGCGGCCCGGGGTCCAGGAAGGCCTCCTGGGGCAGCGCCAGTGCCTGGGGCCTTTGGAGGCCTCTGGAAGCACCCTGTCCTCTCTTCCCTTTCTCTGGGAGTTGACAGCGCCCGTAATGATGCCAACGGTTCCCCTGTGCGTCCCGAAACCGCAGCGGTGTGTGCAGGGACGCCGCGTCCCGCTGGGAAGCTGCGGCCACCTCGGCTGCCTTTGCAGAAACACCTTCCGCCACACACAAGTGAAACTGGCGGGCAGAGACGGGACGCAGGGGTCCGCTGCCGCCCCGCCCGGCCGCGCGGGGACGCGGTCGCAGGCTCCGGGGCCGACCAGGCAGGTCCAGCAGGTTTCCAGCAGCCCTCTTCCCCACCTCGGACACCTGGCGCGGCCCACTCACCATTCCGCGGCTTCCCGGGTCTCCCGGCGTCAGCCAGGGATGTCCCAATACCCGCAGGTCACAAGGTGGCAGAGGCTGCCGCAGCGCCACCTGGGCCTCCCAGAGCCGAGGGGAAGAACCGCGAGACGCACAGGACCAAGACTCCGCCACATCCCGGAAGCCGCCCTCTCCTTTCCAGCGGCGCTCCTGATTGGATAGGGCTTAAGACCCCGCCCCCTCAGGCCCTGAGTGACAGGAGATGCGATCTCACTTGAGGCCGAGGTCAGAACAGCTTTTGGCTGTAGCGGTTTGTAGACGGTGTGTCATTCCTGAGCTGGGATCTGACCATGCCCGGAGGGCATTCGCATTTAACCTTGTATACAAAGTTATAGGTATTTGTGCATAACATATTTCCTTTTTTTTTTTTGAGACAGAGTTTCGCTCTTGTTACCCAGGCTGGAGTGCAATGGCGCGATCTCGGCTCACTGCAATCTCCGCCTCCTGGGTTCAGGCAATTCTCCTGCCTCAGCCTCCTGAGTAGCTGGGATTACAGGCACGC